>NC_056726.1:1537215454-1537222954 GCF_019279795.1 Protopterus annectens
TTGGGGGCAACAGGTAAAGGAAAAAAATTTTCAATGGTGTGTTGGAACCCGATGGTGCACAGAATAGCTTAGCTAAGCACAGCTAAGCAAGGGGGTGTGTCTGAGGCTGTACTGACTTATTCCATGAAATGAAGAGTGTGTTCATGTCCAGGGAGAGACATTTCTTCTTGTTTACATTAACTAAATGGGTTTAAGTGGTGAGCACCCGGTCTAAAAAAAAAAAAAACCCTGGAAATAGCAGTACTGCTTACATTTGGGCATCGGGTTTGTGTGGCACACCTTGGGGCTTAAAAGTGGAGGAAATGGGAAGGGAAAATAGCAGAATAAAAGCAATACAGAACAAATTACACAGCTAGGAGGTGGAATGCATCATAGTCAGCCAATCATACAGGCAGCATCTGCAGCACAACAGTATAAACCATGCAAACACTTTACAGTCTGGTTTTGCCCACAAACTCTGCACCATTGGTGTACACATATGGGGGGGGGTTAACTGGAAAAATGTTAGGGTCTGCCATTGCATTGATCCTTCAGTATGTGCTAGAGGCTGAGGGTGGAGAGGAGGCTAGAGCTGACAACCACCACAGACCAAGGAGGAGGAGAAGAGTTTTCAGACCCAGGGTATCTTACCAGGAGCTATATAATCTGGAGATAGTGGAGTGCTACAGGGTGGACAGAGACATTCTTCAGCCAATCACTGAGCTGTGGCAGCCTCAACTCAGATCTAGAGAAAACAGAGGGGGACCCATTCCAGTGGATACCAAGGTATGTGTAGCCTTACAAATTCTAGCTACAGGTACTTTACAAAGACCTACTGGGGACATCATGGGGGTCTCATGGGCATCTGCATCCGGGGTACTCCACCAGTTCCTGGATGCCATGCTACCACATGCCAGTGAGCACATTTACGTCCCCAACACCTGTGAGGAGAGGACCATCAATATCCGTCTCTTCAACTATGTAGCAGAATACCCGGAGGTACTGGGTGTTATAGACTGCATGAACATCCACATTAAAGCACCACTCAATGAACAGGGTAGGGTCTACATAAACTGCAAGGGATTCCCTTCCATCATCTGCCAAGTCATGTGCAGTGCCCAGGTCATTATCATGAATGTGTGTGGTGGCAGCTCTGGAAGCTATCACGACTCCCACATCTGGTATTCATCACAGCTGTACCAGGTATTTGCCAGTGGGACATCCCATATGGCCATCTGGTGTGGAATGCTGGCTATGCACTGGAGCCGTGGATGATGACACCCATCAGAAATGCATGCACACCCACATAAGAATGCCATAATGAGACACATGCACAAACCAGGATGATTATAGAGCATGTGTTTGGGGTGCTCAAGTCACAGTTCCGCTGCCTTGACATAGCTGGTGAAGCCTTGCAGTACTCTCCAGCCAGATATGCACACATGTTCATAGTATGCTACACAATATGATCCTGTTGAAACATCTGTAGCAGGAGCAGCACGGAGAAGGGTCACACAGCCCACCACCATTGCCAAGGTCCACATCGGCACAGAGGGACACAGAGGAGGAAGCCCCTGAGCCTGCCCCTGTAGACAGATGGAGGCATGCCCAGTATGCTAAGGCCTTGGCAAAGAGGTAATGCATAGCACACACAGTGACACTGTAGGGACCCCAGGGACTGATACCTCTCTCTGACTAACACACACACAGTAAAGTGGATAACACACACATCACATTACCTGTAACTTACCTTCTATAGGCAGTGTACTGTCTCCATCCAACATAGGTGGCCCTCGAGCACTGTCTTCACAACTTCTGCAGGCACAAGGTAAGTCAATCTTCTTAACAATAAATGAATAGATTAATATGTTTTGCTAGCATATCTATGGTAATGCTGCATGCATGCAAGGGAATGGGGTGGCCTACTGGGATAACAGCACCAAACTGAGTGCTATGTGGGACACCAGGAAATGTCTGGCCAAAACTGGCCTCCACGCACCATGCAGTAGTACCCTAGGTGGCAAATCCCACTGCAGTATATGTGTGGGGACAACTAACTGGGGGGTCATAGGTCACTGGCATGAGTATCAGTGTGGGTGTCCTATACCCACATCTCCCACTCACACAGCAAGGCAGCTGTAGAAAACCAGAGGGAAATGTCTGGTAAAGGCACACAAATGGTGGCAATGTTGAATTACCCCACTACAGACTCACACAGCGATAGCACAGCAGGACTTACAGTTGCAGTAAGGCTATGAAGGGTAACAAGTCTGAAACTGAAATGTATGCCATTACAATCTAACCTGTGCTCTTTACTGATATGCCTCTAGTCCCCAAGACAGGGCACAATAGAATGGTAAATGGAACCAAAATGTAAAGCAAATATTAGCACAGTCTGTGCAAATGTGTACAGCTGACAGGTGTGCACCCCCACATATACCCACAGAAATGCAGTAACATGTATGTTTGCAGGGAAATAGCAGCATAGCACACATTGGCAGGGCTGTACCAATACACATGAAAACATGTTGCCTGTCCACAATATGCAGGGGTCAATGAGCTATGTGTATGCGTGGTTAATACTGTCAGGATCTGGCCAGCACATCCTCCTGGCAGTCATCTCATAGTGCCCTAGATACAGTGCTGCTTTGACAGGGACATGTACAGATAACTACAGTGCCAATTGTTATGCATGTCAGTGACACCCACTGCTCTGCCAATGACATACCTAGAAGTCACAGTGCTATGTTGAATACTACACATATAATGGACATCTTGAAGGATGTGCAGTTGAGATGTCAAGGCCTTTGTGATTATGAGTGCTTTTTGGTACTGTTATCAGTGGTTATTCACAATAATCCTTTTTTTCTTATGTTTGCTTTTACATATAATGGACATGCCTGCACAGTAGAAAGCACAATGTACCCACACCCATAACTCCCAACCTCTGGCAGCAAGATGTCTGGACAAGGGCCAAAACAAAAGTAGAACAAAGGCACAATTATAGTCATGTGTTGTAAGTATCACCCTTAAATACTGAGAAAGTTAATAGGGTGAGGGGTTTGCAGTAGCAGGAATTGTCTGAAGGATATGTAGCCTGAAACAGTAATGTCTGTCATTATTTTGTAACATCACTCTTCAATTATATGTAACTAACTTGCCATAAAAACCCAAGTTTACCTAGACAGGATGAAACCTCTAACCAAACACCTGGACAAACTGCCAAAATATGTACAGGTGAGAGGTATGCCTACACAAATATATGACATTTCAAGTTAAAAAGATACCACACAAGCAGGAGATCTCCAGCCAGTATATCACTAGGTTGCTGGACTGTATACACAGCACGTCATTACTGAACTGACTGTAGCCACACCTCACAAATGGCCTAGTTGGGCAAGAATGTACATAGCTGCCCTCATGATATTGGTCTATGCATCATACAACTAGTGTTCCTCTGGTAAACCACTGTCATGATTTCAGGATGTCTGGCACTAGGTAATGACACAATACATTGCAGTGTCAGACGGGGATCCAATGCCTGTCAGCCTGGGATGACATGCTCAACAAGCCACAATGCTTCGCTAGGGACGGCTTGCACCTGTCACCCCTGGGCTTTTGGATATTGGCAAAGGCTATTGCTACCCACATAGTGCCTTTTTTAGGCAAGTCTCAAAAGACAAACCCACCTCCATAGGTATCACAAGGGATAAGAAACTAAGAGTAATGCTACTCAACGCCAGAAGTCTAAACCTCAAGATGCACACACTCGAAACTCTCCTTAGCATGGAGAACATCGATATCTGTGCAGTAACAGAAACCTGGTTCAAGGCTCCCGAGAGCACCCCAGCACTACCAGGTTATACCTCATACCATACTTTTCCCCAAAACTTGGACCGAACCACAAAAGGAGGGGGAGTATCAATATCACAAAGATACCCACACCTCCAGGTTGGTGGCACAGCAACTAGCATCAGAGACTATCCATGTGCAGCTGACTGTGGGTAAAACTGCCTTCCAGTTTATAGCCTGCTACAGACCACCCCCCAAACACAGGAACCCCACTTGGACTTCCTGAGAATACTGGAAAATATGAAGGTCTCTCCAAACACCATTATATTGGGCGACTTCAACTACCCAAACATAGACTGGGAGCATTACTCTAGCTCCAACACCCTAGCCCAAAGGTTCCTAGAATTTATAAACTCAAATGCTATGGAACAACTTGTTACCACTCCCACAAGAGGGGAAAACATACTGGACCTGATCATCACCAACATGGGGACACTATGCTCCAGACCAGAAGTGTATCCCTCACTGGTAAGATCAGACCATAAACTAATCTCACTGGATATTCACATCCCGACCCCACCCCTGCCCAGAAAACCACAGTGAAAAACTTCTAAATTTCACCCTCAAACCGAGGCGAAATCCTTCAAAGCCCCGGCCTGTGGAAAATACGGCCCAGACCGCAGAATCCTTTATAAACGATTCTATGAACACCTTCAGGAATGCACATGGATCATGCAATCCCAAAAACCAAGACCCAATCCTCCAAAGGCAGACGCCCTGTCTGGTGGACCCCAGCCATAAACAAACTATACAATAGAAGGAGGAAGCTACTACATGATAGAGCAAAATCCCAAAAAGGGAAGGCATCTCTGATCAGTATTAGCAAAAACTACGGGCACTCATAAAACTCGTCTAAGGCCAGCTTTCGAGAAAAATTGCACAGGACACTAAGGATAATCACAAGGCTTTATTTAGTTATGTTAGGAACCTGGGTGGAATTCCTAGATATGCTCAGAATTAGTCCAAATGACAAAAATAGACCGAGCCCACAGACATTGCCAACATCCTAGCTGACAGGTTCAGTGCAAACTTCTCTCCCTCTCACCAAAAGGGCAAATATCTATCCCAAAATAGTGCTGCCCCTGACATCTCAGATGCTCAGGTAAGAGCCCTCTCCAAAGCAAAACACAGCATCAATGGGACCAGATGGTGTCCCGGCTGCCCTACATGAACTCCAAGAAGAGCTAAACCCAAACATAAAACTACTGTTCAATCTTAGCCTTACTACAGGATATGTACCCAAAGAGTGGCGTACAGCAACAGTGGTCCCTCTCCACAAAGGTGGTGCCTCAATGGATCCTGGAAACTATCGCCCCATAAGCCTGACTAGCTTGGTCTGCAAAGCTATGGAAAGGATCATCATGGACCTCATAAATAAAGATATCGGTGACCTACAGACACTGGATCCTACCCAGTTTGGCTTTGTTAAGGGCAGATCCTGCCTCTTAAACCTGGTTGATTTCTTTGAAACAGTCACCAAGGCCATTGACGAGGGGAAGGTGGTCCACACAGCCTACCTGGACCTCGCAAAAGCCTTCGATACAATACCCCACTTGGGCATTATAGATAAGCTCACCAGCTTAAATATAAACCCCTATGTCACTAGATGGGTTGCAAACTGGCTCAAAGACAGAACCCACATAGTTAGAGTTGCTGGAGCCATGTCAGACTCCAAATCAGTGACAAGTGGCATCCCACAAGGCTCAGTCCTGGGACCTCTCTTGTTCGGTATATATTTCTCGGCAGTACAGGCCAACACAGAAGGACTGTGGCTGACCAAGTTCGCAGATGACTGCAAACTGGGTGCCATAATCAACCCTCCAGCCGACACAAGCATCCTCCAAAAGGGCCTCATAGAAACAGACAACTGGTGCCAGAGCCATGGCCTCAAGCTAAACGCCAAAAAAGATAGTCATCCCCTTTGGCAAAACAAAGTGCCCACAAATTACCACATAGGTGGTAATCCATTAAGTACAGAAGAAGTAATTAGGGACCTGGGATCCAAGTTGATAGCAATCTCTCATTTGACAACCACATGGCCAAAGTGGTTAGAAAAACATTTTATATAGCCCACCTAATCATGAAGGGATTCACATCTAGATCAGGGAGGTCATCGACCTCTTTACTCATCCCTCATCAGGCCCATAATTGAGTACAATGCCCTTTTGGGATGTACCTTACCAGACACCTGCAGCAACTGGAAAGACCCCAAAAGTACCTCACCAAGAGAATTAAAGGGCTCAAACAGATGCCATATGCTGCCCGGTTAAAGAAACTCCAGCTCTACTCAGTGGCATACCGCCTGCCCAGGGGCGATCTGTGCCTGACGTATAAAGCCATGACCAACCCAGAATTAATGGGCATGCTGCACCTCAGAAAATCCAATCCCATCGAGCTATGCGCTCGAGACTTGAACCTCAGCACTGAAATAAATAGGACATGCTGGAGGGACAGATTCATAACCCAGAGGCTCCCTTCACTCTGGAATAAAATCCCAGTCCAGGTTAGGCAGAGTCCCACATTGACTCTCTTCAAGAGGAATCTTGATGAGTGGATGGGAGATCGTAGGTTTACCTGCTATCACTTCTGTGTCACTGTTAGACAGAGGCACAGTATACTAACCTCAAAAAATGCATAGCAAAATTAATTTAAAATGGGTGGCGAAAGCCAAACACACTCTGGCTAGGCTTATAAATGTCCTAGGGCAGATAGCCTAGTATGAACCTATGAACCTATGAACAAGTAAGTCAGAAAATGTCTACTAAACAATTCCAGTACTCTGAGGAAAGTCCTGTGAACTCCTGAGAGGTTTGGCTGTAGCACACAAAACCCTGGACTGGAGTACACCTATCTCTGGAATGAAGTCCCTCTCTAACTACCGAAGGTTACACTAGGCATGTTCCTACACTTAGAGAATCACAGGACATGTTGTAAACCATATTGGAATATATGACTGTATTATGTATATATGTCTGTGCATACAGACAGCTATGTACACCTCAACTGTCCTCACACACACACATCTGACAGGGTTACCCTCAGCTAGATGTACATGGCACATATGTGATATATCTGCATCTGTTGCATGAGATACACACACATATATATGGACAACAGATAACATGTGTCAAGCATACACACACACATAGATGTGGGGAAGTGAGAGACAGACAATGATAGAGAGAGACACACAGGGGGACACAGAGTGAGTCACCCACAAGGATACCCTGAATGGCATACAGTGGTGTCCTGCTGTGGACAGTGGCATACCAGTTGTAAACAGTTGCATGTGCCATCATAAAATGTGAGCCCCTTTGTGTAACAGTACTGAGAATGGGTTTATAATATCACATCACATCACCTGCCTGCCTGTGAGTGTGTGTGTGTGTGTGTGTGTGTGTGTGTGTGTGTGTGTGTGTGTGTGTGTGTGTGTGTGTGTGTGTGTGTGTGTGTGTGTGTGTCTGTAGGTCTAAGTATTAGGAGACTGTTCCCACATAGTACACTTCACATTGCCCTACTTCACAAGATCTGCTGCTGTCATTCACCTTATAAGTATCATTGGACACCTATCACCCTTATAAGCTATGTAGTGCGTGTGCTAACTGTGTAGCACAGTAGTGCAAATAACTAGATAGGTAGGGGTTCTAATCTTAATACTGGTAACTCTGT
>NC_056726.1:1537227954-1537230516 GCF_019279795.1 Protopterus annectens
TGTACACTTCCCATCATCCTACTTTACAAGGCCTGCTGATGTCATTCACCTTAAAAATATCTTGGGGCAAGGTGAATCCATATAAGTTCTGTGGCACATCTGATAACTGTGTAATACTATAGCAGAAATAACTAGATAGGTAGGGATTCTAATCTCACTACTGGCAACTGTGTGTGTGTGTGTGTGTGTGTGTGTGTGTGTGTGTGTGTGTGTGTGTGTGTGTGTGTGTGTGTGTGTGTGTGTGTTTGTGTCTGTTTTTGGGTTGAGAATCATATCCTGTGTGGGATATATCATTTTGATATGTGTACCATCCACGCCTGCTTACCACCTCCCGATGGTATTACATTATATAGCGTGTTAATGGCTTCTGCCTCACATGCAGCATGTTAAACCATTGTACAGGCCATTGCAGTCATCTGTACATATGTCTATGGAATATCTAAATGTTTGCAACCTATATGTGGTATGTGTCCCCTAACAATGGCCATGTATTTGATATTGTTGCCAAATACATTACAGTTAGTGTACTGTCATGCATGCCAGCATCAGATATCATACCTGACTGAAACATCATTCTGATTCAACATCTGTTACCCTATCACTTGTCCAGGCTTGTAGGAGCAATAGATGACTCCAGTTGCTATTCCTGGCAGGTTATCTCACTATCCATGAAGGCATTCACAACATTACATGTTGTAAGATGTAGTGGGTTATCTCCCATGACTATAATCTATGTGAGGCATGTCATGTGTATGTAGCACTATAGTACATTAAAGTGGATAAATAAGTTTCCAAATGTGTCCATTGCCAACTGTGCTTGTGTTACTGTATGCACATCCCCTATGTCAGTCTTTACTATGTGTATGCAAAGGATGTACAATTTTGTCTCCATATTCCACCCTGTGAACTCAGGAATACATACAACAAACCTGTCATACACACTACCATGCATGCCATCACCAACTGCATCAAGGTTGAGTGTATGGGAAAGAAATGGCAGGGGCAACAGGTGCTGGCATGTGAGTCTGTTGTGGTCAATATAATGGTTAAGCTGGTTAGGCACCTACTGTCAGTAGTCCAATAACCTGTTCCACATGTATGAGCCTGTGGTACTACACAACACTGAGGGGACATATCTGAAGGCTACCTGTCTTTGACAAGGGGTATGTATGCCAGGTCACACTGTCTGCAACAGTGTCCATCACACACTGTTGCATGCATAGACACCTAGTAAATGTACATATAAAGCTGTACATTGGCTATGAAATGGTTGGTGCATTTCCACATTGCAATACTCCACGGTGGTAATGTCTGCATGGCCACAGCCTGCAGACACACAGACACCAGGAACACAAGCAGAATACAGCATGTCAGACTACATTTAGTCAGTGGTTCTGACAGCAATAATGCATCATGCCTAATAAGGATATACACCTTTATGTGTACCCATGACATATGCAAGCAGACAGCTCCTTAAATAGTATTAAATAGCTGCACTGTACTATATTCATCCTGTGCATTGGACCCATAAAAGCCTGTCCCTGCATTGATGGTATGGATGACAGGGATGCGGCACAGGTATCATCATATGCACAGGGTGTGGTGTAGGTGTGCCAGAGGCCTTGGCTGGGCCATACGGTTGACATCCATGTATGCATGATTGGAAAGGTATCCTATAGATGGGCTGTGCAGAGGTGCTGTGTGTGTCTGGAGGTGACTTGCCTGTGATACAGATGTGTGTGTGTGTATGTATGCACACTGTCATGCAATGTGGCAGCCCTACACAGGGGTATGTTGGACTGCTGTGGACCATACATAGCAGGATGTCCAGTTCACCATCTCTGGCCATGGACATGTGAGCTGGTCCTGCTAGGGGCCTCACTGGCACCACCAGGCCCAAGGCCAGATGCAATACTGCTTCCTGATGGTGACTGCTGTCTGCTGTATCCACGTCTCTGACAGGACTGGCCAGGGCCACATGCCCATGGCCTGCTCCATTGTGATGTGGACAGCAGCCCCCTTTGGTAGTGCTGGTGTCACTGCCACTACAGGAGTGTGAAAGTGCATGGTCCTGTAGACTCTCAGCTGATGTTGGTGCTGACCTGCATCCACATGGCCATTGCCCATCTACCTCTACACAATCTAGCACAGACATGCCACGGTTGAGGATTGCCAAGGTCTCACCCCACCATCTATTCATTACCTCAGTATTTTCGCATGTAGCCTCAACAAGGTCACGTATGTCACCACATAAACCAGGAAGAGTTGCATCCACCACCCTGAGTATTTGTCTGGTGTTGCATTCACTACATGCCTGTGCATCGAAGACAGCCTGAAGCATGTGTCTGGTGATACCTGCTGTTGCAATAGCGACAGCAGCTTGATGAGCAGCAGTTCTCCTGTGAGCACTCCTGTCCATCCACCTGTGTGGGACCTCACCTGCACTCTGGCTATGGATTGTGTCTACACTCTCACCTGCCGTAGTCACCACACTAGCCTGTTCCATGCCACCACCTGCTGACTGTCCATCATCTGTGGCTGTTGGGGATGGGGCATGTGGGC
>NC_056726.1:1537231016-1537253516 GCF_019279795.1 Protopterus annectens
TTGTATGATTGTAGTTACAGACTATTCTCTGTCATGGAGTAATGCTTTGCTTTTCACAAATGAGAGCTCAAAAAACTGATTCAAAGCCAATGCTCTGGCAGACATAGGCAAGTACTAGACTACCTGTCTTTGCAAGCCATTTTAAACCTAGCCAATTTCTGTTCAAAGTTGAGACTCCAACCTTGTACTTTGTGTCTGTGAGGTAAACACCTTAACTGTTATGCCATCCCTAAAATATATTGCCATTGTTGACCTGAGAAAAATTTGCCTGAATTATTTGGTTGATGACCCAGAAAATATATGTAGTGCATGCAGCATGGTTATTACTGGAATGTCCTTCTCTTTCAGGAATAATATATCCCTAAAATGACATCTCTGCTATAATTCAAACAGGAACAAATTAACATACTCAGAACTGGCACACATAAATGTAGGAATTGTAGTGCATGCAAATACATATATGCAGGGGATTCCTTTCAACATCCGTTTCTACATTTCAATATTGATTTTAATTTTAATGCTGATTGTAGAACTAACAACTTAGTTTATTTTAGCTTTTGTAAGATCTGTTATGCCTTTTATATTGGTAAGACCAATCGTATGTTGAAAGATAGGATGCTAGTGCACTATAGAGACATAAGCAATACTAAAGAAACTAGCACTCTGCCACAACATGTTTCAAGAGAAGGTTCAAACCATAATTTTTATTTTTTTGTGTTGGAAGAATTAGAAGAGGGAAGGAGGGGTGGAGACTTTAAAAATAAAACAGAAGTGGCAGAACAAAAATGGATAATAAGGCTTCAGGCAGATACACCTCCCGGACTAAATCCCAAAGTCTCCTTAAAACCCTTTTTGAAAGATAGCCCCTTGAAACATTAAATTGATTTGGGATATTTTGTTACACCTAAGACAATTGATGTTAATTGTTTATGCTATGATACTGTGTTTTTAAGCTGTTAATTGTTTATGTGATGTCATCAATTTGAATGTTTTAAAAATGCAGTTTTTTATGATGGTGTATGTCTGATGAAGTGGTTAATACTGAGAAAGCGCTGACATCTAAATAAACCTTTTATTATTTTATACCTGCTGTAACTGAGATTATCTCTATTTCATTTTACTTATCTGTACCTATACTGGTTACGTTGCAAGTCTAAGCCGTTTTTATCTACATTAATTCTTGTTCATACCTTGCCAGCACCATAAACACACTTGCTAAATATGCAGTTTTTCCTAATAAGATAGAATTGATAAAATATACTTTTTTCCTATACGTCACCTTATGTGTCCTCCAGAGCAAACACGTATTCCTTACTTTTTGTATTACATTACCCCATTGCTGCATTCTATAACAGTGAATCCAAAATTTTATACCTGATATGTCTATTACTTTTCTATTAAACTGAATACTTCCTGTTTTAATGATTGCTCCTATAACTTTACTTTTATTCTTATTTATGCACATACCAATAGCTCTTTAAATATTAAGTTACTGAATCCCTTCTTCCAGGCATTCTTTATTTTTAGTCATTAAAACTATATCATCAGCATAGAGAAACATCAGTGGTACTTTAATTCCTTCTCTAGACCTATATTCTGCTACTTTTAAGGCTATGCTTATCTTACTAACAACTGAATTCATAATCAACACAAATAAACTACTAATTGCTGGACATCACTACCTTATAATTTTTTCTTATATCTGTTTCTTTACTTTGCCATCCATTCATATTTTTCTTTCAAACTTATCCAACAACACATCCAGTCTTTATAGAAAACTCACATACCTGGATGATCTTTCCATAATTAATTAACCCTTTCTCTGTCTTCCTCATTTAAATCTTTTCCATTTAATCTTTTAATACCTACACTTAGCTTTATATATCCCTCTTTTTCCTGAGTCTCTATCCAAATTGCTAAATGATCTGAAAGTCCTGTTACTTTTATTCCTTCTCGTATAATTTTCAGATTTCAATCCCCTCATAGGTGCAGACACCATATTGTGTTGTTGTCTATTGGAAGATGAAATAATATGTTTTTTAGTCTAGACTTGATTGGGGCTCTACGAAAGGATTTGATTGGATAATATATTTCTTCTTGAACATATTCAGCACTAAGGTGAAGGCGGTGACAGGTTCATCCTGCCTGCCATTTCATTAGAGAGGGAAGGTGTGTTTTTTAGAAGGTAATTGATTGTGTGCATTTTCTACATATGCTAGGATTGTATTGTTTTACTGCTGCTGCATACATTTTTAGTATACAATTATTGGTTATATTTTTTTAGTTCTTCTTGGATGAGAGCTAGTTGGAGGTTTTTGCTTGATTTATCTCTATATTAGTTTTAGATGGTGATAGGTTTTCCCATCTACCTCTTATTTGTTAAGACTAGGTATATACTGAGAGGTGGTTGGTTAAACTCTCTTCTTTTTTATTTTATTTACTTGGACCTATTAGATGATGTCCCTGGAAAATGCTTATTGGTCATTATTCCATCAGTGGTTGTTCACTAACTATGAATCATAAATTTTGTATTTTGATCCAATCAAGCAGTATTTTTGTGGAGACTTGTCTGATACATCACTTTTACTGGCAGATATCATAGACTAGAATATTTTTGACGTTAGAATATGCTTTGAATCTTTTTAATGATTGGATAATTTTACATCACTGCATTTAAATGTTTATGATTGCTTGTGATATTAATCTGTTTTAAATAATTTATTGCTTTGACGTATGATTTTATTACTTTAATTTGATTGTCTTTTCTATGTATTAAATATGTGATTTGCTCATGGTTTAAATGGTCTGATGAAGCGGTATTGCACCACTGCAAAAGGGTTCACCTAAGTTGTGGAAGCCTGGAGTCTTTTTGTTATTTTTTTATAACATTTCCCCATGTACTGGCCTGACTCTAAAAGAATCTCACAAAATGTACGTTTACTAATGCTCTTACCTTCTTAGGTGATATGCCCAAAGGTGAAAGTATATTATCCCAAATGCCATGCCATTTGAGTTCTTTCTCTTTCTTAATGCTTATTCTCATTGAAAATGTCTTCCTTCCCAAATTGATCTTCTCTTCTCTCCTTTCTCCTTCTTTCACTGACTGTGGATACAACTTTTTCTTCTCTCTTCAAATTTCTTCCACCTTTTCTTCTTGTAGTCTATCCAGACTTTCCCCCCATGATATGGCTTTTCACTCTCTGGTTGACTTTGATTTATTAGGTCATTTAAATATACATCCTGAAACCTTCCTGATTGGAGTGTTGCAATGATACATCCTGACAGCTACTCTCCTTCTTCTTCAAATAACTCTTCTTGAAACAAGATCTCCAAATCTTGTAAAAGCTCAACTACATTTACAGCATTCTCTTGGTGCATTTCTCCCTTCTCAAACTGCCTCTCTGCTCCTTTACACACCTTTGTGTCTGCTTCCAAGGCAGCAGTTTTTCTGGCTTTTCTTTAGTCATAGCTTGGGCAATTATCAGAAGCTTCCAAATGGACCGATTTTACTCAGTCAAGACAAGTGGAGCTTGATACACTCTATTCTGGAAATGTTTCAGCTAATTGCCTGGATGATACAATTTTAATACATTTCAGTCACATTTTCTGTGAAGATATGTAGCAGGTACTAAAGGAGATCAGAAAACCTGCTATTAGGAAATTATATAATTGGAAAATATTTCCTTGCTGGTGCCACTCAAGGAACCATGATCTACAGCATTCCTGGATGCCTCTGGTTTTGATTATTTGTGTGATTTACTGTCTAATCAATGGTCTGTCAAATTGTTCTATTAAGGATCACTTGTTGGCCATTTCTGCTTGCTTGTCCATAGATTTTCCTTTCTTGCAATGCTCATATAAAACATTTTTGGAAGGGTCTTACATATCCAGCTACCTAGAAAACAGGTGGCTTCTCCTTGGGATCTCAATTTTGTACTTGAAAAGCATACTCAGTCTCTGTTTGAACCAGTTTGGAGGCTGAATTGGGGTTATTAGCATGGAAGCTGGCATTACTTATTGTTTTGACATTTACAAGGTGAGCATCTGTGCTAACAACTATTTATTGTGAGTCAGCCCTACCTCATTTTTTTACAAAGACATAGTTTCTTTATGAACAAGTCTTACCTTTATGTTTAAAGTCATCTTGATGTTTATTTTAATCAAGATTATTAATTTCCAAGACTTCTTTATTGAACTAATGCAAGAGGAAGAAAAGATTCTTCACTCTGTCAGTGCAGAGAGGCAGCTCAAATACTGCTTTGACAAAAATCAACCTTTTTAAGAAGCTGATCAGCTGTTTGTCTTCCATGAAGGTAAAAGAAAAGGACAACCAGAATCAAAGTTAACTATTTCTAGTTGATTGTCTCAAGCTATTACTTTTTGTTATGCTCACCTCAAAAATACAGTTCCAGGCAGTGTTACAGCTCATTCAACAATACCATTAACTTCTACTGTGACTTTCTGGAAATGGAAGGTCTATAGAAAGGTTCTAGAGGCAGCAACTTGGAATTCTGCGCATACCCTTTCAAAGCTTTAAAAACTGGAGTCCTTTTTTAGATCCAGAAGAGAGTCTACTAAGACCATACTCCATGGACTCCTGGAGTATGGAGTGAAAGGAAGGCATCCAAATCTTTGATAAGCTGGACAGTGGAGGGGGTGGTAAACCTATATAGCTTAGGTTATTGCAAAAGTGATAGACTAGAACATTTACTGTTATGTTAAGTTGACTTACACAGCTGTAATTTCCTGCTCCATACTTGAAGCAGTCCTCTGCACAAATCCAAAACTGATAACAGTGGTACTTCCCAGCTGCATGTTACACCTAACAGTTGACAGCCTTGCTTTCTGGGTTTCCATGGGCAAGCTAAACTAAGTGAAAGACCAAAGCACTACATCCACCATTAGGATAGCAGTAGTTGGTGTGAAATTGTCAATGATCTGGATCCCTTTGTTGGTGAATTTCTACTTGCTGTGTGTTCCCTGTGGTCTGAGCTTTAGGGCGGAGATCTCAAGGGGAGATACAGTTGGTGTCAGGCCATCAAACACCAAAATCCTTCACTGTGGGTATTCTGATGTTGTTTGTCGCCTGTGGGTAGCATCTCTGTGTCTAGTTGTGCCTGCTCACTGTAAGAGATTGAAGAAATTAAAAGCAATGGAATCAAAAAATATCAGAAGGTTGTTTCTTTGTATCAAGTTTTTTACTGGTGTTGAGGCAAATGAGCACTGGGTTCTACTGGTGTTGAGGCAAATGAGCACTGGGTTCTACTCAGTCTCTGCCCTCACTTCCAGAATCCTAGCACATGACCAAGATCTGCACTTCCAGAAATTAATTCCTAAAGCACTGTGAAGAACAAGAGATGATATACAGTGACTGACACCTGTCAACAGACAGCACTAACAGCAGCACTCATTGTTATACAACGTGTGGGGTGTATGAACTAAGGAATTGGCTGAACAGGCTGTAAAAGGTTCATATTCTTCTTATGGTTCTCATATGGAACTCCAAATGAGAAAAAAAGTGCCAGTAATTTAAGGGCACACACACACGCACACACACACACACACACACACACACACACACACACACACACACACACACACACACACACACACATGCAAACAGACACACACACACACACACATGCAAACACACACACACACACACACACACACACACACACACACACACACACACACACACACACACACACACACACACACACACACACACATACACACACACACACACATACACACACACACACACACACACACACACACACACACACACACACACACACACACACACACACACACATGTAAACAGACACACACACACACACACACACACACACACACACACACACACACACACACACACACACACACACACACACACACACACACATGCACACATGCAGACACACACACACACACACACACACACACACACACACACACACACACACACACACACACACACACACACACACACACACACACACACACACACTAATAGCACCTTAACTTAGCCCCACTGTCATCACTCAGGCAGACACACACATGAATACACACACATACACACACACACACACACACACACACACACACACACACACACACACACACACACACACACACACACACACAGACACACACATGCACTCAAACACAGCTGCTTCTACTTTTCTGCTAAGCTTCCTGAGACTTTGCAATGTGATCTCTCCCATTGGAAACTATGGGAAAGCCTGAATATTCACTGTGTTACTTAACATAGCCAGTCATTTACATAGCCAAGAGATTCTCTGAATCACTAAGCTGTGTAAATCCCTTCCTGCAGGCATTTCCAATGAGAGCATATGTCTAATTATCATTAGCTGATCCCCTGGAATGCCTCAATAGCGTGTAGCACACACATGGAAATAGACAACCATGATGATTCGACTAACCCTGCAGAACCACTGCAGTGGGAAAGCCTCTGAATCAGAAAGTGTATCCATCAGTAATTAGTCACCACTATTCGGACTGACCACTGGCAATATCTCTCTCCTGAGTTCCAGGATATATTTAAAATATTGTGGACTATTATTTAATATCGCCTGCAGTTCCATACCTTGAATATATTATGTCTCTGCTTATAGTATCTACTAATAGACAACTTCTGGGAACTTTTAATAATAGCACAGTTCACATGCACAGTGTCCTGTTATTGAAATATATCTGCTCTATAGCATCATAAATTCTTTTCTTCTCTTCAATGTCCAAATTAAATGTTTGTATTCCTGTTAAGATTTCTGATTCAGCACTATCATTTTCTTAGTTATGAACATTGAATCTTGTATACAATAAATCTTTTCTCTGAATAAATAGCATAGATATATTCCCTTCCTTTTGGCAGTTTTCTTTTCTTTTATGTCCAGTCTCTCTCATAACTTCATTTCAAAGCATTTAGATCAGGATAACTTTCAGTGTATTACTCAGACTCTTAGGTCCATAGGTTCATAGGTTCATACTAGGCTATCTGCCCTAGGGCATTTATAAGCCTAGCCAGAGTATGTTTGGCTTTCGCCACCCATTTTAAATTAATTTTGCTATGCCCTTTTTCGAGGTTAGTATACTGTGCCTCTGTCTAACAGTGACACAGAAGTGATACCCGGGGTAAACCTATGATCTCCCATCCACTCATCAAGATTCCTCTTGAAGAGAGTCAATGAGGGACTCTGCCTAACCTGGACTGGGATTTTATTCCATAGTGAAGGGAGCCTCTGGTTATGAATCTGTCCTCCAGCATGTCCTATTTATTTCAGTGCTGAGGTTCAAGTCTCGAGCGTAGCTCGATGGGATTTGGATTTTTGAGGTGCAGCATGTCCCTTAATTCCGGTTGGACATGGCCTTATACGCCAGGCACAGGTCACCTCTGAGCAGGCGGTATGCCACTGAGTAGAGCTGGAGTTTCTTTAACCGGGTAGCATATGGCATCTGTTTGAGCCCTTTGATCCTCTTGGTGAGGTACTTTGGGGTCTTTCCAGTTGCTGCAGGTGTTTAAGGTACATCCCAAAAGGGCATTGTACTCGATTATGGGCCTGATGAGGGATGAGTAAAGAGGCACGATGACCTCCTAATCTAGATGTGAATCCTTCATGATTAGGTGGGCTATATAAAATGTTTTTCTAACCACTTTGGCCACGTGGTTGTCAAATGAGATTGTTATCAACTTGGGTCCCCAGGTCCCTAATGACTTCTTCTGTACTTAATGGATTACCACCTATGTGGTAATTTGTGGGCACTTTGTTTTGCTAAAGGGGATGACTATACACTTTTTGGCATTTAGCTTGAGACCATGGCTCTGGCACCAGTTGTCTGTTTCTATGAGGCCCTTTTGGAGGATGCTTGTGTCGGCTGAAGAGTCGATTATGGCGCCCAGTTTGCAGTCATCTGCGAACTTGGTCAGCCACAGTCCTTCCGTGTTGGCCTGTACCTCCGAAAATATATACCAAACAAGGAGGTCCCAGGACTGAGCCTTGTGGGACGCCACTTGTAACTGGTTTGGAGTCTGACATGGCTCCAGCAATTCTAACCATGTGGGTTCTGTCCTTGAGCCAGTTTGCAACCCATCTAGTGACATAAGGGTTTATATTTAAGCTGGTGAGCTTACCTATAATGCCTGAGTGGGGTATTGTATCGAAGGCTTTAGGTCCAGATAGGCTGTGTGGACCACCTTCCTCGTCAATGGCCTTGGTGACTGTTTCAAAAAAGTCAACCAGGTTTAAGAGGCAGGATCTGCCCTTAACAAAGCCAAACTGGGTAGGATCCAGTGTCTTTAGGTCCCCAATATCTTTATTTATGAGGTCCATGATGATCCTTTCCATAGCTTTGCAGACCAAGCTAGTCAGGCTTATGGGGCGATAGTTTCCAGGGTCCGTTGAGGCACCACCTTTGTGGAGAGGGACCACTGTTGCTGTCGCCACTCTTGGGTACATATCCTGTAGTAAGGCTGAGATTGAACAGTAGTTTTATGTTTGGGTTTAGCTCTTCTTGGAGTTCATGTAGGACGAGCCTGGGACACCGTCTGGTCCCATTGATGCTGTGTTTTTTGCTTTGAGGCAGCTCTCACCTGAGCATCTGAGATGTCAGGGGCAGCACTGCTGGGATAGATATTTGCCCTTTTGGTGGGAGGGGAGAGTTTGCGCTGAAACTGTCAGCTAGTATGTTGGCAATGTCTGTGGGATCAGTGTATTTTGTCATTTTGGACTAATTCTGAGCATATCTGGGAATTCCACCCAGGTTCCTAACATAACTAAAGAAAGCCTTGTGATTATCTTTAGTGTCCTGTGCAATTTTCTCTGAAGCTGGCCTTTGACGATTTTATGAGTGCCCTTAGTTTTGCTAATACTGATCAGAGATGCCTTCCTTTTGGGATTTTGCTCTATCATGTAGTAGCTTCCTCCTTTATTGTATAGTTTGTTTATGGCTGGGGTCCACCAGACAGGTCGCCTGCCTTTGGATTGGGTCTTGGTTTTATTTGGGATTGCATGATCCATGCATTCCTGAAGGTGTTCATAGAATGCATTTATAAAGAATTCCGTATTTTCCCACAGGCCGGGGCTTTGAAGGATTCCACCTCGGTTTTGAGGAGTGTGAAATTTGCTTTAGAGAAGTTTTCACTGTGGTTTTCTGGGCAGGGGGGTCGGGATGTGAATATCCAATGAGATCAGTTTATGGTCTGATTTTACCAGTGAGGATACACTTCTGGTCTGGAGCATAGAGTCCCCATGTTGGTGATGATCAGGTCCAGTATGTTTTCCCTCTTGTGAGTGGTAACAAGTTGTTCCATAGCATTTGAGTTTATGAATTCTAGGAACCTTGGGCAAGGGTGTTGGAGCTAGAGTAATGCTCCCAATCTATGTTTGGGTAGTTGAAGTCGCCCAGTATAATGGTGTTTGGAGAGACCTTCATATTTTCCAGTGTTTTCAGGAAGTCCGAGTGGGGTTCCTGGGTTTGGGAGGGTGGTCTGTAGCAGGCTATAAACTGGAAGGCAGTTTTACCCACTGTTAGTTGCACATGGATAGTCTCTGATGCTTCGTGCTTTTCCACCAACCTGGAGGTGTGGGTATCTTTGATGAATATCACCTCCTCCTTGTGGTTCGGTCCAAGTTTTGGGGCCGAAAAGCATGGTATGAGGTATAACCTGGTAGTGCTGGGGTGCTCTCGGGAGTCCTGAACCAGGTTTCTGTTACTGCACAGATATCGATGTTCTCCATGCTTTTTTTAATCAACTGGTTTATCTTCTTGCAAAATCACTGTTTCTTTTTAATCATAGACGACTGTAATTATCCAATTAATATTCAGCTATTCTCTAAGCAAAATTTTGTTAATCAGGTAAATATGAATGTCCTAATGAATGTGCTGTATGCAACTCTTTACCTGGCTAATTTCACAATTAAGTCATAATTCTAGAATTACAGCAGCATTCTATGCAGTTCTAGTGGTGCCTTTATTCTCATTATACAGTACAGTGGATTCTGGTCACTTTCTACTAGAAGTTTTCCACCATAAATATAATTGTAGAACTTTTCATAATCATATGTTATTGGCGGCAGCTATTTTTGAGTCTGAGTGCATATTTTCTTATAGCGATGCCTCCAGGTCAATACACGACTGGTTTATCTTCTTGCAAAATCACTGTACCACTTCTATTCCAGACAGTATGTCTTTGTAATGTGAGATTAGTTTATTCATATTAAGATACTTCACTGTGCGTCCATTATCTTTTTACAGTTCTGTTTATGTTGTAATATCTCAGACATCCTCCATTTCCAAGTAAAACCCTCATGACATTCCTGATACATTCTATGACGCAGTTTCACTCTACAGCAGACATCAGTAACACACCATTTCTGTGTTTTCCCACCCATTACCCACTAACATTTTGGGGTGTTCATGCAGTATCAGACTCCCCCACAGCACTTCTCTTTTTACTTCTACAAACCATACCTGGGAGCAAGCATTACCGTTGCTTGCGCCTTACTTCAGCCACCTTTACATAAACACTGTTCTGCTCCATGGCCCATCTTTTGCCCCAGTTTATCCAGTCTGCCAGTCCCCTTTCTTTCCTCAAAATCTGCCCCAGATTTACTAGCATCACATTCCTGTAGAAATCCAGGAATCCCTAACTCCACATTCGTCTCTGAGCTAGCTTTAGTCTCTGTTCATTCACATAAACCAGTCACATATCTCCAGTCACATTTCTGACACCTTCTCCTTAGGCTTTAAGAACAGGTGAATCACCAGTTACAAGACTTGTAACATTGCCTAGCTTGCCCCTAAATGTAGGGCATTCAAAGATAGTTCTGAAAGAGAAAAGCAATCTGTTCCATAAATATGTCTTAACGTTTGTAAAAAAAAAAAAATCTCACTGCCACATGGGTGAAGGATTGCTTGTCATTATTGCAATATTTCTCAGCCTACTTGAGATATCAGTTTTAAATGTAAAGTTCAGATGGAAGAGAATGGGGGATGTCACAATACACAAGTTTATGTGTGAACGTGTTAAACAGGAGGTTTACCCTCTGAGTAATAGAGATCTGTAGCTTTATTAAGAGTTACTCAGTGATGCTCAGAAATTATTTATTTTTACTAAGTTCAAGCTGCCTGTGCCTCAGATAAAGGAGGATTTGCAGACAGTAGTGCCCTATTAGGTTTAGCACATATCCTTCATCATTTTCACTTTTAGCTTTGTAGTTCTAAGGCCTAAAGTTATATTCCTCATAATTTCAAAGGAACCTGAAAACAGAAGGGATAGAAAGAAAAAAAGATTTCCAGTTTCTAGCTTCGATATGTGATAGTCCATGTAAAGGCACCCTAGCCTTTTATCCTAGTGACAGCACTGGCTATATGTTAGTCAACTTTGAGTTGGTTGCTGATGATGTAATCAAGTAGTTTTTTAATTTTAACTTCTATGATTCAAGCACTGTTTATGGAGCAAACGTTGAGGATGACCAGAGCATTTGGGCAGAACAACACTCATTTTTCTGATAAACTGCACCTATTAAATCATCCATTGGACATCAGAATATATGAATTCAACCATATCTATAAGTGCAATGTCAGTTTTGTGGTTTGAACAGAAAACATCTTGAGTGTTGGAAAGAATATTGACGCCAATGAGATATTGATATTTGCTAGACAGACTACAGGTAATTCCTTATTTTCATCATGACCTTGATTGAAAGGGTGACTTCAAAGTTAAAGGGCCACTATGGGCAAGTGATGAAAAAACATCTATTTTTTTATCTTGCCATGAATTACTGCACCTCCCAAAGCTGCCTGAAGCAAAATAAATGCTCATTTCTAATTTTATTTTATTTTATTTTTTTCTTCTTGTCTGCCCTCATGGGGGCAGACATTCCGATTCCTTTGGAAAGCTAAATCTGTTCCATAGTCCCAGCAGCGTCCTTAGGTCAGCTAGCACCCTAGGCAAAAGGGCTTCACGGTGTCCCCCACACAACCCAGGTGCCCATATCCTGGTCTACCTACACCAAATAAGTACTGGAAACATGCCACTGCAACAGCGGCGCCCTAGGCAGCTGCCTAGTTGGCCTATGCCTAAGGCCGGCTATGCATAGTCCACAGATTGTGACAATAGGCAGCCCAACCTCATGGACAGGGGCAGTTGGTGTTTACTATAGACATGCTCTGCAAATCACATCCACCTAATAAGGACAATTGGGGCAACTTGGGATTAACATGGCTAGGCTTATAAAGGCTCCAGGGCCAATAGCCTAGTAACCACCTATGAACCTGACATTTGTTGTTAGTCTAGACTTCCGTTCACTTAGAATGGAACATCTGAAAAAAGCTGCCAAGTTTGAGAGTCTGTAGATCATGTGTCACTGACTGGTCTCCACAGCGTTTTACAAACATTGTTCCAACTGAAGTGCTACACATTCTCTGAAAGAAGCTCACAAAAGTGTCAACAAATTGTTGAGATAAAAAAGACTTTTTAAAAATAGCAGTTTTGCAGGTTTCAGTTCCTGGCCAAGTTACTCCTCCCATCTCTCTTCCTTCAATGAGCTAGGGTCTCACATTTCCAGCTTGGCGGGATTAAACTAATTTGGCAACTTTGCATGACAATAGACATCAAACAAATCACAGCCTGGTGTGCACGAAAACTTCTCCCCCATATGTCTCTTTACTTCTGAATAGCATTTCCCAGGAATTATTTCTAAACAAAGCACACACATCAATCCAGACTTTAGGCCAATCTATCCATTTCTTAAAATGTTCACAGTAAAATGTTCAATTTAAGTTGCATTCTGGTTACTCATGTGGTTATCTTTGCATAGTTATTCTGTTACAGTATAACCTGAACTATGGTATTTAATGCCAAGATGTACATAACAATGAAACAGCTCTTGATTTCTTCTTAACAATGATCTTCCAAGCCTCTGACATGACCCAGTACTTTTTGTTACTATAGCTTTAGTTTGTCTTAGTTGTATACATGTAGCATATAACTTACACTCTCAGCAACAGACTCCTGGAGAAAGCTTCCAGATCAGATGCTTTTGAAAATAGCAATACTGCTGAATTAGTAAGCTCACAAAATAATACTACATGAATTAGCATTCATTTTCTGAAGAAAAAAAGAAGTCTTTAATTACAATGAATGTCATTATTTGTTCATGTTAATCTAACACCTTTTTAGGTTCATAGGTTCATAGGTAGGTACTAGGCTATCGGCCCAAGGGCCCACGTAAGCCTAGCCAACAAGGTTCCCTGGCTTATGCCACCCATGAAAGTTATTTTCCTGTGCCACTGTCGAGCAGAGACACAGAAGTGATCCCCGGGGTGTATTTCCTATTTCCCATACACTCATCAAGATTTTTCTTGAAGAGTGCTAATGAAGAACTTTGCTTGACATAGATGGGTAGCCTGTTCCAGAGTATGGGAAGTCTCTGGGACAGGAATATATCCCTCCAGCATGTCCTGTTTATTGTGGTGGCAAGGTTTAGGTCCCTAAAGCTACAGATCTCTATTGGGATTTCTTTAGGTGTAGCATGTCCAACAGCTCTGGGTTTGACATAGCTTTATATGTTAGGCAGAGATCACGGAGTAGGCGATATGCCACAGGGTAAAGCTGGAGTTTTTTGAGGTGGTCAGTGTAGGGCATTTATTTGAGGCCAGTAATCCTCTTTGTGAGGTACTTCTGTGTCCTTTCCAGCTGGTGCAGATGTCTTGTGAGGTACTTTCCAAAAAGGGCGTTGTACTCTATAATGGGTCTAATGAGTGTCAAGTAGAGGGGAGCAATAACCTCCTTTTTCCTGGATGAGAACCCTTTTATGATGAGGTGTGCCATGTAGAAGGACTTCCTGACTACTGTGGCAATGTGACTATCAAAGGAGAGACTACTGTCCACCTGGGTCCCAAGGTTTCGTATCACGCATTCAGTGTTAAGTAGATTTCTGCCTATGTGGTAGTTCATGGGTACAGAGTTTTTACCAAAGGGGATGACACTGCACTTTTTGGCATTGAGCTTGAGGCCATGGCTCTGACACCAGGCATCTGTCTCAGTGAGGCCCTTCTGTAGGATGTCCACATCATTTGGGGACTTGACTATGGCTCCTAGTTTGCAGTCATCTGTGAACTTCATTAGCCAGAGGCCTTCTGTATTAGCCTGTACTTCAGAGAAGTAGACACCAAACAGGAGAGGTCCCAGGATGGAACCCTGTGATACTCCACTTGTCACTGCTTTGATGTCAGATTTGGAGTCTGCAACTTTTACAGTGTGGGTTCTGTCAGTGAGCCAGTTGGCAACCCATCTTGTGACATAGGGATTTATACCTAGTTTAGTGAATGGAGGATGGTGTCTAAAGCCTTGGCGAGGTCAAGATAAGCTGTGTGAACCACCTTACCCTCATCTACGGCTTTGGTGACTGCCTCAAAGAAGTTGATCAGGTTCAGGAGGCATGATCTGCCTTTCACAAACCCGAACTGGGTGGGATCCAGAGTTTGGAGGTTACCAATGTCTTTGTTTATGAGTTCCATGATGATACGTTCCATGGCCTTGCAGACCAGGCTCATCAAGCTAATAGGTCGATAGTTCTTGGGATCAGTGGTGGCTCCCCCTTTGTGGAGTGGGATAACTGTTGCTGTGCACCATTCAGTAGGCACAAAGCCTGATGCGAGGCTATTATTGAACATGGTGCTTAAGTGGGGAGCCAGTTCATTCTGAAGTTTGTGTAAAACACAGCCTGGGATGTTGTCCAGTCCCATAGATGCTGTGTTTTTGGCTTTAGAGAGTGCAGCCTTTACCTGCAGAGTTGTGATTACAGGGACTCTGCATTCTTCCTGTATAGATGTGGGCCCTTTAGGGAGTGAGAGGGGGGTAAAGTTAGCACTGAACCTATCTGCCAGGATGTTGGCAATATCAGTTGGTTCTGTAATTTTCATGCCATTGTGCTGTAACTCAGAGCAGATCGGGGTGTTGCCATTGAGATTCTTGACATAGCTATAGAATGCTTTGTGGTTGTCCTTGGAATTAGTGGTGGTTTTGTTTTCGTAGCTAGCTTTGGAGGATCTTATAAGGGATCTCAGCTTCTTTCTGAGGCTGACCAGGGAGCTCCTCCACTCATGGGAATTTACTCTCTTTTGCAACAGTTTCTTCCTTCTATTGTACAGTTTGTTTATGGCACGGGGCCACCAGATTGACTTCCTTTTTTTGGAGGATAGCGTCTTGGTTCTGTTTGCTTACAGAGTGCATTTGTGTAGGATTCAGCAGTTGTAATTGTATTGTCCATCTGCATGGGTGTCATGAAGTTCACCACTTCTGTCTTAAGAAGCCTGAAGTTGGCTTTGGAGAAATTTTTTACTGTGGTTTCCTTAATGGGGGGTGGGGGCGGGATTTGGATATCAAGGGTGATTAGCTTATGATCAGATCGGACCAATGAGGAGTTGACTTCAGGTGTGGAACACCGGTCACTCATGTTGGTAATGGCTAGGTCTAGGATATTGTTGCCCCTGGTGGGGGTGTGGATAAGTTGGTCCAGAGCATTTGAGTTTATGAATTCCAGAAAGCGTTGAGCTAAGGAGTTGGTACACGAGTAGATTTCCCAGTTAATGGTGGGGTAGTTGAAGTCGCCCATTATTAGGGTGTTTGGTTGAACCCTAATATTTTCCAGCACATCAAGAAAAGAGGAGTGGGAATCCTGGGGCATGGTGGGGGATCTGTAGCAAGCTACAATTTAGATTTCAGTTTTGCCCAGAGTTAGTTGCACTTGGATAACCTCAGATGCATTATGCTGAGCAACTAGCCTGGAGGTGTGGATATCCTTAATGAATATGGACACACCTCCACCTTTCGTGTTTTGGTCCAGGTTACATGGCCGAAAAGTGTGGCATGAGTTATAGCCTGGTAGTGCAGGGGTGCTCTCTGTTGCCTTAAACCAAGTGTCAGTCACTGCACAGGTATCAATGTTCTCCATTTTAAGGAGTGCCTTGAGTGAGTGCATTTTGAGATTTAGACTTCTAGCATTGAGTAGCATTATCCTCAGTTTTTGCTTGCCTGTTCCTGTTATGGTGGTGAATTTTTTATTTGAACCTTGCCTAAAAAAGGCACTATAGGGGCAGCAAGAGCCTTAGTCAGTATCCGGAATCCTAGTGGTGACAGGTGCAGACCATCTGTGGCAAAGCATTGTGGTCTGTTGACCATGTCATCCCAAGCAGACAGATACTGGATCCCCTTAGAATGACACCAGAAGCTTAGCCAATTGTTGAAGTCAATCATTTTGTCCTTGTACTGCGGTATCATTCTGGATGATGGCAGAATACTACTCAGGGCTAGGGTCATATCTGCCTGGGCTACAAGATCGGAGAGCTCTTCCATATCTCTTTTCATTTAGTCCAGGGAGGTACGTCTCAGGTCATTCACACCAACATGGACAATGACAGAGTCATATATGTACTTGTTGTGGAGTGACCTGAGTGCATGGATTATGTGGCGGATCTTGGCACCCAACAGGCAGCTGACAGTAACCTTCTCTTTGTTTAGCCTGGTGAGTGGGACATCAGTGTGCTTGACTATAGAGTCGCCTATGACTAGTGTGTTGGGTACGTTGTTTTGCCTTATTGGCTGTGGTTGAGTGGCACACTGAGTCTGTGGGCTATGTGTCATTTGGGTTGTGTTGGGGATGGAGGTTGCTTGCGTTTCTGCTTTGGAGGTCTCTGTTGCTTATTATTGAGAGCCTTCGCAAATGTTTTTGTGTTACTATGTGTGGATTTTGGTGGTGTAGATTTAGTGAGACTATATGATGAGTGTGGTGTGGTGCAAATGTTTACCTTCTCCTCATGACTGTCAAGTTCACTCTTGGTTGGAGAGAGCTTTACCTCCAGTTTGGCTAGATAAGCGTATCTCTCACAGGTTGTAGTGTTGGGTGGTAGGAGGAGAGGGTTGTCTGTGTACATGAGGCAATTTCTACATTGCCTCAAGATACCCAGATTCATCAGATAGACAGGAGAAAACACTGGGAGCTGACCCTTGGACATGCCTGAATAAAAAACTATTTTCCTTTAGATAAGTGAGGAAAGTTAGTACAAGAGCTGTTTTTCTCTAAGCCAGTGAGAAAAGTAAGTACAAAACTGTTTTCCTCTAGGTAATGAGGAAGATTGAGTGCTATAGTAATTAGTAGCTTATTTAGTGCTTACAAGTTCTGAACATGTGCTGAGCATGAATAAGCAAATTTAAGTGCTAAAACTAAGAATCTGTATCTGCACTAGATGAGTTACAGGACAGAAACAAGTGCAAATACAGGCTTTCAAATCAGAAAGTTGAGAGAGAAGGAGGATTGCCCAAATGGCCAATAACTACAATTTCTGGGCCAGAACCACTCCTTATGTGGTAGACAGGTTACCTAGTGCTTACCACTCCCACTGATAAGCTAGAAGGCTTCCCTCCAACACAGAAAGGCTTGGGGGGCTCAAAAGCTTACATACAGTCCTGGATACAGCAAATCTATATCTGGAACACTTTTATTTTTTACAGAAAAGTAGCAAAAACAGTAGTAAAAACAATTCACATGCAGTGCAAGCTAGCACACTTGAGTATGTAGCAATATTAGACCAAACACAGTTTAAAAATGCAATTAAATTAAAAAGGACTAAAAACAAGTGTAGAAAGAGTTTATTAGGTAGAATGTGGTAAAGAGATGGGACTATGGGAGTGTCCCAGATCAAATCTACAGTGGGACAGGCAACTGCAAAAGCCACCAAATTTAAACTACAAACCAAAAATAGGGAGGGTGGGTAGGACAAAATGTTTCAACAGAGATCTAAGCAACAACTAACAGTACAAACTTTAAAACCAAAAAAATATGCTCAACTCTGTATATTTGCAGATCAGTCTCTCAGAACAGTGAGACAACAGTTTCAACAGAGATCTAAGCAACAATTCAAAAACCATTATGGATTGTAGTATGTCAGAGCAAAGGTATAAGCGAAAATTAGGGACACTTGTGGGGTACGCTGATAAGAGATCCTACACTTCTACTCACCTGTTCTCCATTGCAAGTACCCTAAATCACACAGGCATGTACATACTTCATGAAACATGTGTAGTGAAACAGTGTAGCAGTGATACCATACTCAAAACAGGGCACTCAAACGGTATTCTGTCAGTCACAGAGCAATGTATGTCTTAATCAAGCAATGATGAAATCACTACGGACCACACTGAGCAGAGTTTTATTCTTAATCTCTCCATTTCACAATGCATAGCATTCACACCACCCTTACAAAGGCACACCTCCGATCCCCACAAACAAACACCCATGCACACCAACACGACCTACCAGTCAATTTTGAGTTTTTTCCCACCTCTGCAAAACACTGTTGTAATGGTTTTGGCAAATGAAAATGATTAATAGATATCAGCTCAGGACTCCCATCCCTACCTATTGGAGCCAGTGCACTGCACTTACACAGGTGTCCATCTCAGCAGGGCAGCAACCAGGTGTCAGCACAGATTTGCTAAAGTAACCATTCGATAACTCAAACCTGAGTATAAACTTAAAATAGCCACTAAAAGCAAAAATAACTGCAAATCTTTGATTATGTTAAGAAGTTAAGAATTAACACCCAATAATGTACCAATCTAGTCCTCAATAATACTACACTCTCTGACTCAAAGGAAATAGCAATATCCAAGCTAACAAATGTAATACAATTTTTATTTCACCTACAGTTATAGCTATTCCACAGATACCACAATCCTACACATCCCATTTTATTACTATGAACAAGTTCTGTCAGCCCACTCAAAAATCTAAGAATACTTCATCCATGGGTCCTGATAGCATAGATTATCAGCACCAAATATGGCTCTTCTGAATTTAAGACTCCATGAATTACATTCCTGAATCCTTGAAAACAGCCATTGTAATGCCATTACACAAGAGTGGCCTACCCACGGACCCTGGTAACTCTAGACCCATTAGTCTAACTAGCCTCACATGTAAAGCTATGCAGTGCATTATCTCAGACTTCTTCATTCTGGATGTTGAACATCTTTTAACCCTGGACCCTCATCAAGTTCACTTTATCAAGGAAAGTCATGGCCTTCAAACTCATTATTCCTTTGAAAAAGTAACTGAAGGAGTTGACAGTGGTTATGCACTACATACAGCATACATCGACAGGGGTTATGCACTACATACAGCATACATCGACAGTGGTTATGCACTACATACAGCATACATCGACCTGGCCAAGTCCTTTGACATTATTCCCCATGCGGGCATTATTCATAGACTTGTAAATCTGAATATAAATTCTTATATTGTGAGGTTGATAGCTAAATGGTTTTCTGACAGAATCCATGTGATTAGAGTCATAGGTGCCACTTCTAAAAAAAAAAAAAAAAAAAAAAAAAAATGCAGTGGTGTACCAGAGGGCTTTGCTTTCAGCCCGCTCCTATTCAGGATATATTTCTCTGACCCTCAGGCTACTTCTGGTCTGTGGTTAATTACTTTTGCAGACAACTATTAACTAGATATTGCTATTAGATCTTCAGCTGACTCACAATTGCTCCAACATGGATTAAACCATGTTAATAGCTGGAACAAGGACAATGGCCTCAAATTAAATGTAAAAGTGTAGCACAGTACATTCTGGTAAACAAAACAGTTTCACTTACCATATAGGAGATGCATCTCTCCAATTAGGCACTATTGCAAGGGATCTAGGCACTCATTATTTGACCATCATGTCTCCATAGTAGTTCAAAAAGGCCTTCATTTTGCCCATATAATTTCCAAAGGCATATCCGATAGACGCACAGACGTCTTAATTCTCCTTTACTCGTGTCTTATAAGACCTGTTACTGAATATAACGCACGTTTTGGCATGTATCTGTCTAAACATATCAGGCAACTTGCTATACCTCAGAGATTCATGACTAAAAAGATGAGTGGCCTCAACAATCTTAATTATCAAGAGAGTGTTAGCCTTTTCTCTGTATTTTGTCTCTTACAGATACCTCTGTGGAGATCTGTCTCTAGCTTTTTGTGACATGACAGATCTGACTTTATTTGACTTCCTTTCCCTTTGTAGAGCTAATGGTACATCAGCTACTCAGTTAAAAGAATTAAACCTTCATCAGCAGATAAATAAGAGAAATATTTGTGAGATTCATATCTCAAAGTATCTCCGTAAAAAAAGTTCTAGTACATGTCAGGTAGAGTAGCACTCTACCTACCTTCAAGGTAAAACTGGAAAATTGGACGGGCGGCATCAAATTCTCCCCTGGCCTGTGTTGTCTTGCCTTGTTTGAGACTAGAGTGAACTTCTGAATAGGGTTTTTTGGCTAGGTTTGAAATGGATAGCAAACTGATTACCTAGCAGTTACCTATCTGCCTATGAACCTTTGAAGTGACTTATGAGTCTTATGACAATACACTATAAATCATATAGGGAGGTAGTCAATCAGACATACACTCGCACAAGACTAAGATACTGAGGCCTAGTCAAGGGTATTATTTTGGTCACTACTTTTATTCATTTTAGCAGCCATTGAAATCAGCAGTATACAGCATAATGCTCTGTTTGGGGGAGAATGTTTATCTGTGGAAGTTTTTCGGTCAGTTTTTGTGTTTCCTGCAATGATAAGTTTGGATTTAATATTCATTGTTATCCAGGGAAGAATTCATCAAAATGTGATCTTTACTAGGCATGTCATTGAGAAGAATTCTGAATTATTGAGTTTAATGTTCAGCATTAAGGGTTCACTCTGTGTTGATGATGGAATTTGAGCACTGAACAAAAAGTAGGTGAGATGACTATGTAAAGAACAGCAGCCCCCAGGTCCATTTCTGTTTTATTCTGTATGCAAAATATTATGTTTATATATAGTATATATTATATTTGTATAGTATATCAGACTGCTTGGATGTTTGGTTGATAGAGTATTTTATGCATGGTTTGTTGATTTATGTGTGTTGTTTTTATCATTGATATTTTGTAAACCAATGTCTGTATATTTATCCTGAGCACCTGGACTTTTATTTTTATTTTATTTATTTTACATTTGTTAACCGGGCTAGTCCAACTGGATATATTTCCATTTTCAGCAGAGGCCCGGGGAGAAAAGCTCCAAAAGTAACATAAAAAACTTCACATTACAATTATGAAAGAAAATTATGTTAAAAATAACAGAGTATTTGCTAGTTAAAAAGAATTCATTCTTATTTGAGCAACACAACATAAAGGATTTGGATGGATGTCACCAGAGACTAATATAGAGATTGGGTTGGTAGTTCAGGTGATATGATGTGATATGATATGATATGAAGATTTGCTTTTTTGTACAACTCCTCATTTTCACTAGCCATGTGTAAAAGAAAATGTTTTTGTGGTAATTTAGCATACTGTAAATTAGACTGAGGATAATATTGGTATATCAGAATGACTATTGACGGGGGGGTGTGGCCAAGGATGAACACAGGATAGCAGCAGATTTCTTCAGCTCCACCAATTTCATTACACTGACAGGAATTAATTACTTAAAAAATTAATTTTTGAAGTAATTTTCTTTCTAAATATGTTTGTTTTATATAGTTCTTGAACTATATCTGAAAAAGAAAGGAAATCTTAACAATATTCCTGTCAGAAATCACTTTGGAAATTTTCCTGTCAGTTTATCAGTCTGAAATGAGTTCCAGTAAGACAAATTCTCAAGACTCCAGCATCAAGAAAGAACTTCAGTCTCTGATTATTATAATCCAGCAACTTACTGCTAAGATGGCTAAAATGGATACTAAAATAGACACCATCATAGAAAAAACTACAAAACAAATAGACTTGTTACATATAGACCTGCAACAACAGAAGATCCAGATGACAGGCATAGAAGAAGCTGTGAATGACATGGAAAATAGAATACAAGAAGAGGAAATCAACATTGAGTTTCTGCTGAAACAAAATACACATTTACAAACAAAGCTGGATGACCTGGAAAATAGATCGAGGCGCAATAACATTAGGATTTTTGGACTGCCAGAAAATATTGAAGGTAACAATATTACTTCTTTTTTAACAACATGGCTCCCTAAAACTTTAGACTTACCAGAAGCATTCTCTTTTGGTATAGAAAGAGCACATAGATCTATAGCTAATACTAACTCTAACAAAAACTATCCTAGATCAGTTATAGTTAGATTTCTATCATTTTTTGATAAAGAGATGGTTCTTAAATTTGCTTGGGCTAAAGCTCCTGTTAAGATTAATGAGACAACTGTGCATTTTGACAATGACTATTCTTCCATGGTAATAGCTAAAAGAAAAGTTTTTCTGCCACTAATAAGGGAGCTTAAAAAAGCACAGTTTAAAACATACCTTCTGTTTCCTGCCAAGCTTAAAATCTTCCTTCCTGATGGTCTTAAAATTTTCGATGACTTAGACTCTGCCTTACTGTTTATCAAAAAAAATAAGATTTTGGATAAAAATAGAAGA
>NC_056726.1:1537258516-1537303516 GCF_019279795.1 Protopterus annectens
TTGCAGATGATGTTCTAATTATATCAGCAGGATCTAATTCTTCTATGCAGTCTCTATTTGATAGCATGATGAATTTTAAAAGTATTTCTGGTTTAATATTCAATGAAGAAAAAACTAAAATACTACCTATATATACACGAAAAAATATTCTCATTAGTGATTTTACTAAATATGTACCCAATTCAGGTCAGATAACTTATTTAGGTATAATACTATCTAAAGATATTAAATATATTATATATAATAATTATAATACCTGTTTTCTTAATATACAAAATCTTTTTAATACCTGGAATAATATATTTTTTACTATGGAGGAGAGACTTACAATTATTAAAATGATAATATTCCCCAAGATTTTATACTTAATACAATCAATAATACTTCCACCTACAAAAATAATTATCAAGAAACTGAATACACTAATGTTAAATTTCCTATGGGCACCTAATAGACCTAGGATTGCATTAAAGAAACATACTATTAGCTGGTCTCAAGGGGGTATTTCTTTTCCAGACTTTAATTTATATACTATCTCTTCTATTGTAAAAGTTATTACTTTATTAATAGATAAGTTATATGTCACAAAATGGAAAGATTATTGGGAGCTAATTAGTATGCACTTCATGAAAATCTCCTTAACACATAAAAATATGATTGTAAATAACTCCATGTTATGGTTACTAAAGGAATTTTGTACTTCACCTATTACACCTAAACATATGGTTTGTTACCCATTAAATATTATTATTAGTTATCGTAACTTTATATTCATGCACCCTAAGTATAGGGAATGGAATTTTATTGTATTCCCTATAATGTATACTCAGGGTATGCTTTTGTCATCTACTTCTGAAGGAACTCGTTTAGCTATAGATAATGATCTAAAGTACTGGTATCAGTTGATATCTGATAATAAAGTTAAAAATCTAGATTTCTTAAAACAAGAATTTGATCTAAGAGAAACTTGCTGGTTAGAGGTTCAGACCTTTAGACAACATCTCATTAATAAAATAGATCTAATGTCTATAACAGTTAAATAATCTATTCCAACACTGATTGATTACTTGATATTAAATTTACAACATAAAGTTTCTGATAAAGGAAAACTTTCATACATACATAAAATTATCAGACAAGAAACTTTTTACAGTGTAGATTCATACTGGAATTATTTCACTTCTATTAATGGGGACCCACCAAATCAACAAGATAAACAATATATATTGGAATCTGTTTATAGAACTACTTCTTCCATTGTCTGGAGACTTTATACATGGAAATTTTTACATAGATCTTTTTATACACCTTTGATGATGAATAAAATAAATAATAAAGATAATTTATGTAAGAGATGTAATGTAGAAATTAATGCTGACTGGGCTCATATGTTTTATGACTGTATAAAATTGAAAGAATACTGGAAGTCAATTAATGAATTTTTGCAGGCTCTTTTTACAGATAATTTCACTATTTCTAAATCTCTTATATTATTCAACACATCTGTACCTCAAAGTGTTAAAAAGGTTAAGCTTCCCTTGTTATGGTCTATTCTAGCAGTGGCTAGGAAAATAATAACTAGAAATTGGATTTCAGATACACCTCCTTCGTTCAATGAATTTAAAAATGTTATGAATATAGTGTGCCATATGGAAATAAACACAATTAGGACAAGAACAAATAGAAAAACATCTTCTTATATTGTATGGGATAATTTACAAAATTTGTTAAAAAAATTTTAATTTCAATAGCATGGTATTTTAGTTTAATTAATTGATCTGATTGTAGTGGATGTTTTTGTAAATACTTTAGTTGTTTTGTTGAATATTATAATAATACCTATTTTTAATTACTTGTATAAAATTGTTATGATATTTCTCTTATATGTTAAAACAATAAACCTGTTTTGAAAAAAAAAAAGAATGACTATTGACTAGTTAGAACTTTTGTAGAATAAAATACCAACACTTGGTGATTGAAAGCTAAGTGTATATATGCAGCATGTATGGTTAGCTATATATATAAGGTAGGAAACATCACAAAGACTTAATATTACAAATGGAACACAGTGTGACATGTGGACACTTTAGTGGGTAATTCACACTTGAACAAATTAGTTTATTTTATGTAGATGGTTGGGGTTGGCATAATGGTTAAGATGTTTACCTCACAGACACAAGGTACAGGGTATGAGTCCCATATTTAAAGGAAATTGGCTAGGCTTAACATGGCCTACAAGGGAACTCGAGTCTGGTGCTTACCTTTGAGCCTATGAGCTGTATCCATTGTATGCATACGTGCTTAAGGCAATGAAAGCAAGGGTGAGAGAGGGCTAGAGCGGGTGGGATTAACGTGAAAGTTAAAAACATTAAGGCATCTATGACTTAATATTGATTCCTCAAAACTTTTTCTAAATCCCCGAAAGGATGCAGGATGACGTGAGGTATCCAAGGGAATGGGCAATGCAATTTAGTGTTACGTGTGCTGTTGGGGATGGGTAAAATAATATGGTTCAGAGAGTGTTCAGTGACCCAGAGTGTGAAACTCTTTTCAGTGAGCCAAATTTATTTTTAGTAGAGTACACTGTTATATTGATGGTGGCAAGAAAAAGAGAGGTAAGATGTCTGACACAAGTTACTCTGTGGAGTCTCCTCGGTGATTGCTGTGTTTGTTCTATGGTGTCAGTGACCTTTTTGTTGTGTTCCAACTTAAAACAAGCTAGGGAGCGAACTCTAAAAAGAAAAGATAAAACATAGCAACTCCACTGTAGTTAGCTTCAGGTACAGATAACATGGAAAGAGAGCAACTGCATAAAATAAAAACATTTCTTCTTGCTACAACACCAAATCATCCACGGTGAAACTGCTAGATGACACTGGAAATGTCTTGAAACACAGTGTTCTAAGCTACAGTTATACAATATTGCATTAGATGCAATTCAAATTAAGTATTAGAATAGCATGGTTTTGAGACTTAGAGGATACAACCCAAATAACCTGAGTAGGAACAACAGCTTGAGTGCTGAAATGGCCAGCTAAGGGAGTAAGAATGAGCAGCCAGTGCCTACTTTATTACCCTGAGGGAGGTTGTGCCATCCAGCTGGCTGCATTATCATATGTAAGTGGTGACCTGCAAGTGACAAAGTTACAGCATTTAATTTGGGTTATGTTATTATCTTTCCAAGTCTGTCATAGCAGTCTTCATTAATGTTTGGATTGGAGCACCTACATATGGGGAAGGCATTGCATTTCCCTGTACCAATGTGAGGGATTCACATCAGCCACCATGGGTGGGGTTAGGGTCTAATTAGAAATGTCTTCATTTCTCACATAATTAGAGAAAAGCAAGGGCACAAACACATCTGTGACTACCAGAGTGATGGCCTCCTACTTCTACACTGGGGGGGATCCCTAAATGGTGGGAGAATGAATGCGCTTAAGACTGATAGAAAGGGGGCAGATGGTCAGCAAGCGCAGAGAGATAATCCTTTAAAATAAATACTAAGATACACAACACTAAATAACCCTTCTGTTAACACACACACACACACACACATACACACACACACACACACACACACACACACACACACACACACACATAAATGCACTAACACTCCCCACACCCTATGCGTTTGTGGATTCATAGGTTCATAGGGGATTCAAGGCTAATAGCTCAAGAGTCCTTACAAGCCTAGCCAGTTTTACCCAAATTTTATCCAGTTTCCTACGCTTAGGGGAACAATAACAAGAGTCATCAAGGAGGGTTTTGACAATTTTCACAGACTACATCTGTCCATAAAGGATACGGGGTCACCGCAGGAGTGAGTCTGTGATTGCCCATAGATTGGACCAGATTGTGCTTGAAGATGGTCAGGGAAGGGCTCTACTTAATGTGAACAGGAAGTGTATTCAAGAGGAGGGGTAATCTCTGGGACACATATCTGTCTCTAAAGCATTATCTATTCATCACAGAGATCAGGTTTAGATCCTGGGAGCAGGTAACCCTCGTGCAAATAGTTTTGCGAATATGCAACATTTCCATTAGGGCTGGGTCACAAACTGCCTTTTAGGCCAGGCATAGATCACTCCTCAGTAATTTGTAGGAAACTGAATACAGTGATAAGGCTTTTATTCTTTTCACATGTGGCATGTTGAATATACCCTGTATTTTTTTTGGTGAGAAACCTCTGAGGACACTCCAACCATTGTAAGTGCCTGGCAAGGTACATGTCAAAGGATGCATTGTACTCGACTATTGGTTGGATGAGGACTGAGCTCAGTGGTACTATGACATCCTTAGATATGGATCAGACGACATACCCTTACTTATAAACTGAGCCACATAGAAGGACTTCCTGACTACCATGGACACACAATGGTCAAAGTTCAGATTACTGTTAATCTGAATATCATGATCTCTCCCACTTTTTCTACTCTTAGGGGGTACTATCAATGTTATAAGTTACAGGAGTATTTAATTTTTCAAAGGGTAATATTATGCATTTCTTCACATTTAGTTTAAGGCCATGGCTGTGACACCAGTCAGTAGTTTGTGTCAGTCCTTTCCATAGGACATTAACATTGCTTGGGGAGTCAGTCATTGCCACCAACTTGCAGTCATCAGCAAACTTGGTCAGCCAAAGGCCATCTATATTTTCCTTGACATGTGAGAAGTATATCCCAAACAGGAGAGGACCCAGCATTGAACCCTATGGTGCTTCACTGATGACTGACCTCTTGCCGGATGTGTATTCCTACACTATAATAACATGGGTCTTATCCATGAGCCATTTAGTTATCCATCTCTTGATGTAGATGCTTATGCCCAATTTTGTCAGTCTATCTTCTTCTTCTTCTTCTTCTTCTTTCGGTTTTTCCCATTTAGGGGTTGCCACAGTGAAACACCGGGCCGCAGAATGATTGGAAGTGGAGGGTTTTTTTTTTTTACAGTATCGAGTTGCCAGGATGGCACCCAACCTTCTACAGAAGGCACACACATGCAAATAGTTACACTTAGGGCCAATTTAGATTGTCCAATCCACCTACAGCATGTCTTTGGGATGTGGGAGGAAACCAGACAACTCAGAGGAAACCCATGCGACCACAGGGATGACATGCAGACTCAACACAGAAGGCATCCCAGCTGAGAATCGAACTGGAGAACCTCTTGTTGTGAGGTGGCAGTGCTAACCACTGCACCACCATGGCTGGCCTCACTGTCAGTCTATCTATAATACCCAAATAGGGTATTGTGTTAAATGCCTTGGCCAGGTCAAGTTAGGTGGCATGCACTGGTTTAACCTCATCCATGACTTTGTTTATCTTCTCAAAGAAGTCCTCCAGACTGAGCAGGCAGGACCTGCCCTTGCCAAAGCTGAACTGAGTTGAGTCTAGAGTCTGGTGATGTCCTATGTCATTGTTAATCAGGTCCATGATTATCCTTCATATAGCCTTGCATATAAGGCTAGTCAAACTTATGGGTCAGTAGTTTTCTGGGTCAGTTGATGGTACTCCCTTATGCAGAGGGATAATTGCTGCTGTCTTCTACTCTACTGGGACAAAGAACACCTAGAGATTGTGTTTAAAACAGAAATTCTAGTGTGTCTGCTATTTCATATTTCAAGCTATTTAATAGTCATCCTGGGAATCAGTCAGGGCACATTGATGTTGTGTTCCTAGTTTTAAAGACTGCTGTTCTTTCTTCATAACAGGCAAAGGAATGGTAGCGGGTATTTCATGAGGAGTGACTGGAGGTGAAGAGGGGGTGAAATTTGAGATGAATTTATCAGCCAGTAGACTTGCTATTTCTTCTGGGAGAGTATAGGTAGTGCCATCTTCAGCCATCTCAGCATATTGTTGAGTGTTTCCCTTAAGATTTTGGACATAACTAAAAAATGCTTTGTGGTTATCCTTTGCATGGGAGACAATTTTAGTCTCAAGTTTAGGTTTTGAGGACTTGACTAGTTGCCTGATTTGCCTGCTGAGAGTAATATGGGATTGTTTACTCTGTTGTGCACCCTCCCACTTGGTTCTAGATAGTAATTTCTTCCCTGTGTTGTATAATCTACTAATGCCAGGGATCCAACAGGGTGACTAGTTTTTCCAGCTAGACCTGGGTTTAGTATGACCATGTACTGCTATTTCTATGCAGTTCTTTAAGTGGTTATACAGGGCATTTGTGGACATTTATGCATAGGCTTTCATGTTTTCAGGGTCATGAGGTGCTTTAAAATGACCTATGCTACCAATTAGTAGAAGATACTTTGCCTTGGAAAAATTCTTTAGGGTTTTAGGGTTTGATAGTTTTACCATTACATTTATTTCAAAGGAGACCGATTTATTATTTGATCTTACCAGTAAGGACATTACGCTGGTGGGGGTGGAGGTGGGGGTGCAATGGTCCTCCATGTTTGCAAGTACTATGTCATGGATATTTGAGTTCCTAGTGGGAGTGCAAACCAGCTGTTCTAGAACATTTGCCTGCATGCTTGTGGTCATGTATGTTTCCCAGTTTAGGAAGGAATAATTAAAATAACTTGTGAGTAGTGTGTTGGGCTGAATGGTAAGTGATTCTAGTTTCTTCAGGTATGCAGAGTGGTTTTCATGGCTCATGGTTGGAGACCTGTAGCTAGTGATGCTATGGTGGGTTTTTTGCCTGTAATCATTAGACACAGAGTAGCGTAAGCAAGTCATTCTGCTTGATCAATCTTGTAGTGTGATTTTTTTTTATGTAAATAGAAAGAACTCCTCCTATTGATTTTTCTTTTCAGAGGGTGATCTGAATATGTGATAGGCATTGTAGCTTTGCACTACTGGGGTGCCTTCCACAGCCTTGAACCACGTCTCTGTAACTGCACAGATGTCAGCATTCTCCAGGACAAGGAGAGCTTCAAGGGAGTTCAGCTTCTTGTTAAGACTGCTAGTACTGAGCAGTAGTACCTTCAGCCTGGCATCAGAAGATTTTTTTTTCCATTGGTAGGTCTGTTGGTTGGCACTGCCTAAAAAAGGCACAATGAAAGTGGCTAATGCCTTGGCCAGTATTCAAAAGTCTAGAGGCAATAGGTGCAGACCATCTCTGGTAAAGTAGCATGGTCTGTGGATAATGTCATCCCAGGCTGACAAACACTGGATCCTTGGAATGTCACCAGTAGCTAAGCCAATTATTGAAGTCAATCATTTTCTGTTTGTTCTGTGATAATATTCTTGGTGAAGGGTAGAATGCTGATCAATGTGAGGTTCATACCTGCCTGTGACATATATTCAGAGAGGTCCATTAAGTCTCTCTTCATATAGTCCAGGGAGGTATGTCTCAGGTCATTCACACTCACGTGGACTAAAGCAAGGGTCTGCAACCTGCAGTTCTGGAACTGCATGTGGCTCTTCCACCACTCTGCAGTGGCTCCCAGTAGCTTTGAAAAGTAATGGCCACTCTACTGCACAACATACACACACACACACACACACACACACACACACACACACACACACACACGCACGCACGCACGCACGCACACACACACACACACACACACACACACACACACACACACACACTGAGAGCGCTCAAGCAATGGACTTTAAATATTGCTCTTATAAACTTAGAAACTTGATAGAATAACATGATTTCTGTTGCCAAGCATTCCATACACACACACAGCTATCGAGCAACCCCTGACAGCAGCAGTATCTCCTGAAAGGTTTCAATACCTCTCAAAGTCTTACCACAAGAAATCTGGACAGAGCCACAAATAAAGAGGAACACAGGAACAAAAATAGGGACTAACTTTAAATATTTCTCTTATAAAATTATAACATGCATTTCCACACACACACACACACACACACACACACACACACACACACACACACACACACACACACACACACACACACACACAGTTACCTCTCAACTGTGCAGATTTTAGCAGAGTGCCCTGACTTTTGTCTCATATTTTTTGTCCATTTCTCATAAAATTGTGTATTTCTGGCAAATCGGTGAGGGCTGAAGTCAGGAAAAATAAACATTTGAGTTTCAGACTTAATACTCTTCAGAAAATTCATGCTAATAGAAAATATGTTATTTTCTCAACTTTCTAAGTTTGTAAGAGCAGTATTTAAAACGTGACCCTATTTTTGGGCCTTTGTGCCACACTATTTATGGCTTTGTCCAGAATTCTTATTCTAAGAGGTTGAATAAGAAAAAATCTGGTGCAGATCAACACTCTTTGAGATACTTTAATAAAAAGTAATTAAAACCATAAAACCTTAAAAAGTGAGACAATACATCAATCCTGTGATAAGCGCTTTCAGGCTCCTGCCCTTTATCAGATAAGTTAAAACAGTTCCCAATTCTGCTTTTATCTTGATAACAACCAACAACATTTCAGTATTGCACCCCGCCTATTCTTCGGGGTGGGTTTCATAGGGATAATCTCATTAAGCCCTGGATACCTATATGCCTGAAGCTCTATTATCCACTTTGTTTCCTCTCTTTCAGTGTAATTTTTTTATATCTCCCCCACTGAAACTCATATACATTCCAAATCACCCTAAACTTAAAATGGTGTCCCTCATTTTCTTTTACATGTCTGTACAAAGCATTATGTTGGTTCTTGGTTTTGATCGAAGATAAATGCTGTAGGATCCTAACTTTAAACATATTATTTGTTTTTCGTACATAGAAGCATGGACACAGCTGACACTCAGCTAAGTAAACAATGCCTGTGGTCCTGCAGGTAGCTTTGGTCTTAAGTCAAACTTTCTTCCTGTAGCCGGGTGTCTAAATTTAGTATCTTTGTTAATAAACAGTTCTCAAAATTCTCTACTAGTAAAACACAAAAAGATGTGACTAGAAACGATAAGAGCAAGCTGCAGTTAATTCAAAAGACTGTTTAATGTAAGCGCTTTCGGCTTGGTCACTACCAAGCCTTCATCAGACAAAACAGTATACTCAAATCAATTAAGATTTAAATAGTTGACTTGATTGCAACTCAATTAATTCTTAAAAGAGCAATACCACAAAAAATAAATATATATACCTATAAATGACTAGACATTATTTAAAACATTAAAATGCATAATTAATCTACCGCTCAAGAGAACTTTAGTCAATGATATATACACAGAAAAATAAATAAATATATGTATATGTATATGTCATATATGCTGACTTACATCCTAATATTTCACAATTACAAAGTTATTAAAGACGTAAATTGCATCATTGTCAAAGTGCTAAAAAATACTGTAATAATCTCATTTTATGAACCACTATGACATAAAACCAAAACACAATATATATAATACAAAAAATATATAATACAAAAAATGTTATATACTTATTTTATCTGTTCAATGATAATAATTTTAAAACACATTTAATGGACAAGGTTTCATTTAAACCTGGGAATGAATGGGCATTTGTAATAATCTGCCATTTCAATTCATCTAGTTCAAGCTTTAACTGCCAGGGACCTCCTCTAATATCTAAGGGTCTCTGTTGTAAAATAATAAACTTTTAATTAAACTTAATAATTATATATTTTTAATATATAATTTAATAATTATATATTTTTTGTATTATATATATTGTGTTTTGGTTTTATGTCATAGTGGTTCATAAAATGAGATTATTACAGTATTTTTTATCACTTTGATAATGATGCAATTTACATCTTTAATAACTTTGTAATTGTGAAATATTAGGATGTAAGTCAGCATTTAATAAGTGTTACAGTTCATACATACATTTTTATAGATATTCATTTTTATAGATATACATATACATATATTTATTTATTTTTCTGTGTATATATCATTGACTAAAGTTCTCTTGAGCGGTAGATTAATTATGCATTTTAATGTTTTAATTAATGTAATTTACAGGTATACATATTTATTTTTTGTGGTATTGCTCTTTTATGAATTAATTGAGTTGCAATCAAGTCAACTATTTAAATCTTAATTGATTTGAGTATACTGTTTTGTCTGATGAAGGCTTGGTAGTGATCGAGCCGAAAGCGCTTACATTAAACAGTCTTTTGAATTAACTGCAGCTTGCTCTTATCGTTTCTAGTCACATCTTTTTGTATCTTTGTTAATAAACCCACATGCTTTGCATGAACCACATGATCTCGTACCTTCATTAGTAATAAATTGTTTCCTATTATTCATTTTTTTGTGCCCCAAAATATCTTTAAGATTTTTGTTCCTTCAAAACCCAAAGCTAAGTTGTTCTCCTATTATTCCTGATAATTTATCATCCATCTTCAAGATATTCCAATTCTTCCTTATTATATCACACACCCCATGGATGTTATTGCTGTAGGTAAATATTCTAGTAGTTGGTACTCTACTTTCTATATCTTTATTACAATCGAGGAGATGCACAGGACAAAACTACCTTAACACAAACTCCAACTAGAGAACCAGTTAGGGGGCGGCTCCATCAAGGACAGATTTGCACTGCTACGCATGATGACATCAATCGTAGAGAAGGAAATCCGGAGGAGAATCCATACGTTGAGAGAAGAGGACAGCAGCCAGGAGACGTTACAACAGGAACTCCAGTGGTACAAACACAAGGCATTTACTGAGGAAAGTGGTTTATTATTTGTCTCAGAGAACAGAGATAACACAGAGTGTCAGAGTAATGAAGTAACATGTTTATTGAGATTGTCGAAGGTAGCTATTAATAGTGCCAGAGAGCGGAATCTGGGGGGAGACCGAAAGTACAGGCTCCAGGCAACAACAGTGAATGTTTTTTAGCTCAATTGCCAGCCCCAGTCAAGAAGAAGGGGGAATGGAGGCATTCTCACAGCAAAGGGAGAGGAGCCAAGAAGAGGAGAACATCCAACTGACTGGTGATAACATTGTTTACAACTTATCTGAACATATACTCACTGATGATGAGTTATATGTATTAAATAAAGGTATGACTTTTGTTCCCAGTAGGGAAAGTAGCTTTAATAAAATAATTATGGATTTGATGTTTTTTGCTAGAGATATTATGTTGAGACAGAGTTATGGTAACAGCGAGCCACAGCAACATGTACCGAGACAACCCAGTAGCTTTGTACCTCCTTTCAACCCTATACTGCAAACATTTCTTAAAAGCTGTGAAAATTATGTATTGGCATATTTAAAGGACGATAAGAATAAAAAATGTCATAATTTAACATTGGCACAGAGACAGGCCCTAAGCAATTTGCAAAGGAACACGGACTTGATAATAAAGTAGGCTGACAAGGGAGGAGGGGTGATTATTATGAATAAAGAGAAATATTATGATAATTTGGGACAGTTGTTGTCTGATAGTGATACCTACACTCCTATTCCTCCGTTGCCAGAACATCATATAGTAAAAGAGGTAAAGGAAAGTCTAATATTTCCTAAGGAAATAGGGCTAATACATAAAGATTTATTTAATTTTTTATGGATTGTGAACCCGACTATTCTCGTATTCAAAGCCATGCCCAAGATACACAAGGATTTGAGAAATCCGCCCCTCAGACCCATAGTGTCAGGAAGGGGGTGGGTTACCGAAAACATCTCTATATGGCTCAAAGACACCTTAAGGCCATGGATAGGAAAGAAGAAATCCTGAAGGATCCTAGTCATTTCTTAATTACACTGGGAGGCTTTGAGCAAAAAGAAGAGCAGAAAGACGTAAGAGGGGAGTATGTCATGGTAACATTGGATGCTAATAACCTTTTTACGGTGATCAGGAATGAGTACGGAGTGAAGGCGGTATGTACATTGATAAGGAATTTAGGAATAACAGAAGAGAGAATATTAAATTTAATAGCCCAAATGTTAGACTTGGTGTTGAAAAACAATGTATTTCTCTGTTCAAATCAAGTATATCAACAAACACAGGGGGTAGCCATGGGCACCCCCTGTGCAAATACCTATGCTAACTTAGTTCTCTCCTACTGGGAAAGACAATTTGTGTTAGATGAAAGAAATGTGTCTAGAAGAACAATCTCCCTATACAGACGTTTTGTAGATGATGTTTTTATTTTATGGCAGGGTGATGAGCGGGAGCTCCTACAATTTGTAACATATTTAGAGGAGACCACTACATTTTTTCGGTTCACAGCCACATATTCCAGAACAGAGATTGACTTTTTAGATGTAAGAGTAATGCAGGGTAGAGAAGGTTTTAAGACAGCATTATACAGAACGGATTGTTGGAGAAACAGTTTATTTACTTATGAGAGTATGCATCCGAGATTCACCTTTAGGAATATAGTGAAGGAGTAGATCAGTAGAGTATCTAGGATCTGAGACAGTATTTGAAGCTGAGATAGAAAGGTTAGAGGAACACTTTTTAAACAGGGGTTATAAAAGCAAGCTAATTTGTAATGAAATTAGTCGTAAAGGAGAATCTAAAAGAAGCAAGATGGGCCCCCTACTATGAGATAGTCTGTAACAGCAGTATAGAAAGTAGAGTACTAACTACTAGAATGATATTTACCTACAGCAATAACATCCATGGGGTGTGTGATATAATAAGGAAGAATTGGAATATCGGGAAGACGGATGATAAATTATCAGGAATAATAGGAGAATAACCTAGCTTTGGGTTTAAAGATATTTTGGGGCACAAAAAAATTAATAATAGGAAACAATTTATTACTAAGGAATGTACGAGATCATGTGGTTCATGCAAAGCATGTCGGTTTATTAACAAAGATACTAAATTTAGACACTCGGTTACAGGAAGAAAGTTTTACTTTAAGGCCAAAGCTACCTGCAGGACCACAGACATTGTTTACTTAGCTGAGTGTCAGCTGTGTCCATGCTTCTATGTAGGAAAAGCAAATAATATGTTTAAAGTTAGGATCCTACAGCATTTATTGTCGATCAAAACCAAGAACCAACATAATGCTTTGTACAGACATGTAAAGGAAACTGAGGGACACCATTTTAAGTTTAGGGCGATTTGGACTGTACATAAGAGTTTCAGAGGGGGAGATATAAAAAAATTACACTGAAAGGGAGGAAACAAAGTGGATAATAGAGCTTCAGGCACATAGGTATCCAGGGCTTAATGAGATTATCCCTATGAAACCCGCCTTGAAGAATAGGTGGGTGCAGTACTGAAATGTGGTTGGTTGTTATCAAGATAAAAGCAGAATTGGGAACTGTTTTAACTTATCTGATAAAGGGCAGGAGCCTGAAAGCACTTATCACAGGATTGATGTATTGTCTCACTTTTTAAGGTTTTATGGTTTTAATTACATTTTATTAAAGTATCTCAAAGAGTGTTGATCTGCACTGGATTTTTTCTTATTAGACTGTATTGTGGTTGTCTGGAACGCAGATCTTTAGTGTGTTCTCCACATTTTCTTATTTGTATGGTTGTTCTAAGAGGTTGAGAGATATCACACACACACACACACACACACACACACACACACACACACACACACACACACACACACACACACACACACACACACACACACGCACACATACTCACAGCGATCAAGCAATCCCAACAAAGGAACAAAAATAGGGACAGATTTTAAATACTGTTCTTATAAACTTACTTTTTATATTTAGAATAATAACTATTTTTATGCTGTGTTGTCTTCATTTTAGGGGTCAAATAGGTTTTGTGGCGCCTGATGAATTTTATTTGGTGGGAGGGGACAAATTGGCATTTTTGATAGTGAAGGTTGCAGACCCCTAGACTAGAATTACCTAATTGACTGTGTGAACTGTCAAATCATGGCCCTTGACAGGCAAATGGCTGTAACCCTCTGTTTATCCAACATGGTGAGGGGAAATCAGTGTGTCTCACTGTGGAGTCTCCTATGACCAAGATGACCGAATGTGTGGTGTTTTGCATTAGGAGCTTATTTGTGGAGACAATGTAATGTGTATTTTTATGATTAATGGTTTGTGTTGACTTGGGTTTTGTTTGCAAGTGGTTTCTGAGGACAGTATATGGGAGACCTCTGAGGTTTTGCCACAACTCTACCTCCCAAATCCTGACTCCCTCTTCTAATAACATTTTTTTGCACCTTATTTTTTCTTTTTAGTATTCTTTTACAACTTCTCTATCTCCATTACCCAGTTAACAGGTCGTTATATTTTCTCACCTATATTTAAGCACAGAACATCATAGCTAGTTGCTTGAATCTAAGCTACTAACATGCGTTAGTTAATTATCCTTATTGTTATATCCTAACTTGTGTTATTCCAGTTATGTAGACCACAGTATCTTTAATATTGTTATCTAAAATTGTATGTTAATTTTCACCTTGCTCATGGAATTGTCAATCGTGTACTAAGGTACTGAACTGTTACTCCTACAATGTATGTAACTATGTTGATTTACTGTTTGTGGTTATACTGTAGACCATTTCTCCCAGGCCTCCACTGAAAATGGGCTCACTTCGGCCCAGTGGACAATCTTGGTAAACAAATGCAAAAACATAAATAAATACTTGTGAGTACTTGCATATGATGTGCATGTGTAGAAAACCTGTCATGTTATGTGAGTGTCGTATCTTAAGTCTCATAGTATAACTACATATCCCACATACTTTGTTTGTTTCAGAATTAAGTGGTTGTCAGTATACATGAGACCATTGCTACATTGCCTCAGGATGCCCATGTCCACAAGGTTGGCCACAGAGATAGCAGGCTATACTCTGTGTGAACTGCAGCAATCTAATAAGGGGATACTGCTTTGTGGGCAACTCACATGCTCCTAGAGCAGCAGAAGGACTGGTAAACATTGCAGAGCTTGTCATTTTAAAGGAGTGTTTATACAAAGCTCTGCTAACTGCACCTGCAAAGAGAGCAACCTGTCACAATGTCGCAGTTTGAGCAATGCCTCTTGTCTTTTGTGGCTACCATTTCTACCTGCATAGTTCATTATATATATAATTATCACAAACCCCAAAGCTCTCACCCCTGCAGCCAATAATTTCAGCCCTGTGAGACAAACATCTTTGTAGCAGTTTCAGCAGTCCCTTGAGTCTTTTGCAGGTACCATTTCTACCTGCACAATTCATTATATATGTAATTATCACAAACCCCAAGGCTCTTGCCCCTGGAGCCAATAATTTCAGCCTGTGAGGCAGATACCTGTGTCGCAGTCTCTGCAGTGCCTGGAGTCATTTGCACAATTCATTATGTGTCTATCAAAAACCCAAAAGCTCTCATCCCTGGAGCCAATAATTTCAGCCCTATGAGGCAGACATCTATGTTGCAGTTTCAACAGTCCCTCGAGTCTTTTGCAGCTACCATTTCTACCATTATATATCTAATTTCCACAAACCGCAATGCCCTCGCCCCTTGAGCCAATAATTTCAGCCCTGTGAGGCAGACATTTGTGTTGCAGTTACAGGAGTGCCTCGAGTCTTTTGTGGCTAGCAATTCCACCTGCAATATTCATTAAAAATGTAATTATCACAAACCCCAAAGCTATCACCACTGGGGCCAATAACTTCAGTGTTGTGAGGTAGACATCTGTGTCACAGTTTCAGCAGTGCCATGAGTCTTTTGCGGCTACCATTTCTACCTGCACAATTCATTACATATCTAATTATCAAAAACCTCTAAGCTCTTGCCCCTGGAGCCAATAATTTCAGCCCTGTGTGGTAGACATCTGTGTCACAGTTTCAGCAGTGCCTTAAGTCTTTTGCAGCAACCATTTCTACATGCACAATTCCTTATATATTCAATTATCACAAACCCCAAGGCCCTCAAATCTGGAGCCAATAATTTCAGCCCTGTGAGGCAGAAATCTGTGTCACAGTTTCAGCAGTGCCTCGAGTCTTTTGCAGCTACCATTTCCACCTGCACAATTCATTATATATCTAATTATCACAAGCCCTAAAGTTCTCACCCCTGGAGCCAATAATTTCAACTCTGTGAAGAAGACATCGGTTTTGCAGTTTCAGCAGTGCCTCAAGTCTCTTGTGGCTACCATTTCTACCTGGACAATCCATGGTGTTGTTGTTGTATCTTTTGGCTTTTCCCGGTTAGGGGTCACCACAGCAGAACTCCGGTCCGCTAATGATTGGCAGCAGATTTTTACGTACCGAGTTGCCAGCCCTGACGTACAACCTTCAACGAAGGTACGCCCATTCACGCATGTCTCCACACAGAAGACGCTTTAGCTGAGAATCGAACAGGACAACGTCTTACTGTGAGGTGACAATGCTACCACAGCACCACCATATATCTAATTATCACAAACCCCAAAGCTCAATCCCCTGGAGCCAGTGATTTCAGCCCTGTGAGGCAGACATCTGTTTCATGGTTTCAGCACTTCCTCAAGTCTTTTGCAGCTACTATTTCAACCTACACACTTCATTACATATCTAATTATCATAAACTACAAAGCTCTTGCCCCTGGAGCCAATAATTTCAGCCCTGTAAAGCAAACATCTGTGTCTGCTTTCAGCAGTGCCTTGAATGTTTTGCAGCTTCCATTTCTACCTACACAATTCATTATATATGCAATATCAGAAACCCCAAAACTCTCAACCCGGGAGCCAATCATTTCTGCCCTGTGAGGTGGATATCTGTGTTGCAGTTTCAGCAGTTCCTCGAATCTTTTGCAGCTACCATTTCAACCTGCACAATTGATTATATCTGTATTTATCACAAACCTAAAAGCTCTCACCCCTGGACCCAATAATTTCAGCCATGTGAGGCAGACATCTGTGTTGCAGTTTTAGCAGTGCCGCGAGTCTTTTGTGGCTACCATTTCTACCTGCACAATTCATTATATATCTAATTATCACAAATCTCAAAGCTCACAGCCATGGAGCAAATACTTTCAGCCCTGTAAGGCAGACATCTGTATTGCAGTTTCAGCACTGCCTCGAGTCTTTTGCGGCTACCATTTCTACCTGCACAATTCATTTTATAACTAATTATCGCAAACCCCAAAGCTCTCACCCCTGGAGCCAATGATTTCAGCCCTGTGAGGCAGACATCTGTGTCGCAGTTTCAGCAGTGCTGCGAGTCTTTCGTGGCGATCATTTCTACCTGCACAGTTCATTACATATCTAATTATAACAAACCCGAAAGCTGTCACCCCTGGAGCCAATAATTTCAGCTCTGTGAGGCAGACATCTGTGTTGCAGTTTCATTAGTGCCTCAAGTCTTTTGCAGCCACCATTTCTACCTGCACAATTCATTATATATCTAATTATGACATACCCCAAAGCATGCGTTCCTGGAACCAATAATTTTATCCTGTGATGCAGACATCTGTGACACAGTTTCAGCAGTGCCTGAAGTCTTTTACGGCTAACATTTCTTCCTGCCACAACTTATGATATATCTAATTATCACAAACCCCAAAGTTCTCATCCCTGGAGCTAAGAATTTCAGCCCTGTGAGGCAGACATCTATGTTGCAGTTTCAGGACTGCCTCGAGTCTTTTACGGCTACCATTTCTACCTGCAAAATTCATTATATATTTATTTATCAGAAACGCCAAAGCTCTCTCTGCTGGAGCTAATAAATTCAGCCCTGTGAGGCATACATTTGTTTGGCAGTTTCACCAGTTCCTCTAGTCTTTTACGGCTACCATTTCTACCTGCACAATTCATTATATATCTTAATATCACAAACCCCAAAGCTTTCACCCCTGGAGCCAGTAATTTGAACCCTGTGAGGCAGACATCTGTTTTGCAGTTTCAGAAGTGCCTTGAATCTTTTGCAGCTTCCATTTCTACCTGCACAATTCATTATATATCTAATTATCACAAACCCCAAAGCTCTCACCCCGGGAGCCAATAATTTCTGCCATGTGAGGTGGACATCTGTGTAGCAGTTTCACCAGTGTCTCGAGTCTTTTGTGGCTACCATTTCTACCTGCACAATTTATAATATATCTCATTATCACAAACCCCAAAGCTCTCACCCCTGGAGCCAATAATTTCAGCCCTGTGAGGCAGACATCTGTGTCACAGTTTCAGCAGTACCTCGAGTCCTTTGCAAATACCATTTCTGCCTGCACAATTCATTATATAACTAATTATCACAAACCCCAAGGCTCTTGCCCCTGGAGCCAATGATTTCAGCCCTGTGAGGCAGACATCTGTGTCGCAATTTCACCAGTGCATTGAGTCTTTTGCAGCTACCATTTCTGCCTCCACAATTCATTATATATATAATTTTCACAAACCCAAAAGCTCTTGTCTCTTCAGCTAATGATTTCTGCCCTGCGAGGCAGACATCTGTGTCACAGTTTCAGCAGTGCCTTGAGTCTTTTGCATCTTCCATTTCTACCTGCACAATTCATTATATTTGTAATTTCACAAACCCTAAAGCTCTCACCCCTGAATCCAATGATTTCTGCCCTGTAAGGCGAACATCTGAGTCGCAGTTTCAGCAGTGCCTTGAGTCTTTTGTGGCTACCATTTCTACCTATACAGTTCTATATATATTATCACAGACCCCAAAGCTCAAGCCCCTGGAGCCAATGATTTCAGCCCTGTGAGGAAGACATGTTTCACAGTTTCAGAAGTGCCTTGAGTCTTTTGCGGCTACCATTTCTGCCTGCAAAATTCATTATATATCTAATTATCTCAAACACCAAAGCTTTCACCCCATGAGTCAATAATTTCAACTCTGTGAGGCATTCATCTATGTCACAATTTTAGCCATGCATCGAGTCTTTTGCAGCTACCATTTCTACCTACACAATTCATCATATATCTAATTACCAGAAACCACAAAGTTCTCACCCCTGGCACCAACAATTTAAGCCCTGTTAGGCAAACACCTTTGTGACAGTTTCTGCAATGCCTCAAGTCTTTTGCGGCTACCATTTCTACCTGCAGAATTCATTATATATCTAATTATCATGAACCCCAAAGCTCTGACACCTGGAGCCAATAATCTCAGCCCTGTGAGGCAGAAATCTGTGTCGCAGTTTCAGCAGTTTCTTGCGTTTTTTGGTGCTAGCATTTCTGCCTACACAGTTCGTTAGATCTCTAATTATCTCAATCCCCAAAGCTTTCACCTCTGGAGCCAATAATTTCATCCTTGTTAGGCAGACATCTGTGTCGCAGTTTCAATTGTGCCTTGAGACTTTTACAGCTACCATTCCTACCTGCACAATTCATTATGTATCTAATTATCACAAAAGCTCTCGCCCCTGGTGCCAATAAATTCAGCCCTGTGAGGCAGACAACTGTGTCACAGTTTCAGCAGTGCCTCAATTCTTTTGTGGCTATCATTTCTACCTGGACAATTCATTATACATCTAATTATTACAAACCCCACAGCTCTCACCCCTGAAGCCAATAATTTCAACCCTGTGAGGCAGACATCTGTTTTGCCATTTCTGCAATGCCTCGAGTCTTTTGTGGCTACCATTTTAACATGCACAATTCATTATATATCTAATTTTCACAAAACCCAAAGCTCTAGCCACTGGAGGCAATGATTTCAGACCTGTGAGGCAGACATCTGTTTCACAGTTTCAGCAGTGCCTCAAGGCTTTTGCAGCTACCGTTTCTATCTGCACAATTCATTATATATCTAATTATCACAAACTCCAAAGCTCTCACCCCAGGAGCCAATAATTTCAGCCATGTGAGGCAGACATCTGTGTCACAGTTTCAGCAGTACCTCGAGTCTTTTACAGCTACCATTTCATCCACTACAATTCATTATATATTTAATTATCACAAACCCTAAAGCTCTTGTCCATAAAACCAATAATTTTAGCCCTGTGAGGCAGATATCTGTGTTGTAGTTTCAGCACTGTCTTGAGTTTTATATGGCTAACATTTCTACCTGAACAATTCATTATGTATCTAATTATCACAAACCCAAAGCTCTCACTGCTGGACCCAATAAATTCAGCCCTGTGAGGCAGACAACTGTGTTGCAGTTTCATTAGTGCCTCAAGTCTTTTGCAGCTACCATTTTTACCTGCACCATTCATTATATATCTAATTATCACAAGCCCCAAAGCTCTCACCCCTGGAGCCAATAATTTCAAACCTGCGAGGCAGACATCTGTTTTCCCATTCCCAGAGTACCGTGAGTCTTTTGTGGCTACCATTTCTACCTGCAGAATTCATTACATATCTAATTATCACAAACCCCAAAGCTCTAGCTTCTTGAGCCATAGATTTCAGCCCTGTGAGGCAAACATCTGTTTCACAGTTTCAGCAGTGCCTCAAGTTTTTGCAGCTAGCATTTCTACCTGCACAATTCATTATATATCTAATTATCACAAACCTCAAAGCTCTCACCCCTGGAGCCAATAATTTCTGCCCTGCAAGGCAGACATCTGTGTCACAGTTTTAGCAATGCCTTGAGTCTTTTACAGCTACCATTTCTTCCTGTCACAATTAATTATATATCTAACTATCAAAAACTCCAAAGCTCTGATCCCCGGAGCCAAGAATTTCAGCTCTGTGAGACAAACATCTATGTCGCAGTTTCAGCACAGCCTCAAGTGTTTTTACGGCTACCATTTCTACCTGCAAAATTCATTATATATCTAATTAACACAAACCCCAAAAGCTCTCACCCCTTGAGTCAATAATTTCAGTCCTGTGAGCAGACATCTGTGTCACAGTTTCAGCAGTGCCACGAGTCTTTTTCAGCTACCATTTCTACCTGCACAATTCATTATATATCTAATTATCACAAACCTCAAAGCTCAAGTCCCTGGAGCCAATAATTTCAGCCTTGTGAGGGAGACATCTGTGTCGCAGTTTCAGCAGTGCCTCGAGTCTTTTGTGGCTACCATTTCTACCTGCACAATTCATTATATATGTAATTATCATAAACCCGAAAGCTCTTGCTCCAAGAGCCAATAATTTTAGCCCTGTGAGGCAGACATCTATGTTGCAGTCAGTGTCTTCAATCTTTTGCAGCTTCCATTTCTGCATGCACAATTCATTATATATGTAATTATCACAAACCCCAAAACTCTCACCCTTGGAGCCAATAATTTCTGCCCTGTGAAGCGGACATCTGTGTTGCAGTTTCAGCAGTGCCTTGAGTCTTTTGCGGCTACCATTTCAACCTGCACATTTATATCTGTAATAATCATAAACCCCAAAGCTCTCACCCCTGGAGTCAATAGTTTCAGCTCTGTGAGGCAGACATCTGCGTCCCAGTTTCAGCAGTGCCTCGAGTTGTTTGTGACTACCATTTCTACTTGCACAATTCATTATATATCTATTTAACACAAACCCCAAAGCTCTCGTCCCTGGATCCAATGATTTCAGCCCTGTGAGGCAGACATCTGTGTCGTAATTTCACCAATGCCTAGAGTCTTTTGCAGTTACCATTTCTACATTCACAATTCATTATATATATAATATTCACAAACCCCAAAGCTTTCATCCCTAGAGCCCATAATTTACACCCTGGGAGGAAAACATCTGTGTTGCAGTTTCATCAGTGCCTCAAGTATTTTGCAGCTACCATTTCTACCTTCACAATTCATTATATGTCTAATTATGACATGCCCCAAAGCACTCACTCCTGAAACCAATAATTTCAGCCCTGTGATGCAGACATCTGTGTCACAGTTTCAGCAGTGCCTCAAGTCTTTTACGGCTACCATTTCTACCTGCACAATTCATCATATATCTATTTATCAGATACCGCAAACTTACGCTGCTGGATGCAATAAATTCAGCCCTATGAGTCAGACATCTGTATGGCAGTTTCAACAGTGCCTCTAGTGTATTGTGGCTACCATTTCTACCTGCACCATTAATTCTATATCTAATTATCACAAAATCCAAAGCTCTCAACCCTGGAGCCAATAATTTCAACCATGTGAGGCAGCCATCTGTTTTTCAGTTTTAACAGTACCTTGAGTCTTTTGTGGCTACCATTCCTACCTGCACAGTTCATTATAGATCTAATTATCACAAATCCCAAAGCTCTTGCTTCTGGAGGCAATGATTTCAGCCCTGTGAGGCAGACATCTGTGTCATAGTTTCAGCAGTGCCTCAAGTCTTTTACAGCATCCATTTCTACCTGCACAATTCATTATATATGTATTTATCACAAACCCCAAAGCCCTCACCCTGGAGCCAATAATTTCTGCCCTGTGAGGTGGACATCTGAGTCGCAGTTTCGGCATTGCCTTAAGTCTTTTGTGGCTACCATTTCTATCTGCACAATTCATTATATAAGTAATTATCACAAACCCCAAAGCTCTCACCCCTTGGGTCAATGATTTCAGCCCTGTGAGACAGACATCTGTGTCACAGTTTTAGCAGTGCCTACACTTTTTTGCAGCTATCATTTCTGCCTACACAATTCATTATATATCTAATTATCACACACCCTAAAGCACTCACCCCTGGAGTCAATAATTTCAGCCCTGTGAGGCAGACATCTGTGTCACAGTTTAGGCAGTGTCTCAAGTCTTTTGCCACTACTATTTCTGTCTGCGCAATTCATTATATATGTAACTATCACAAACCCCAAAGGTCTCACCCTTGGAACCAATGATTTCAGCCCTGTGAGGCAGACATCTGTGTCACAGTTTCAGCAGTGCCTCGAGTCTTTTATTGCCATATTTTTACCTGCACAATTCATTATATATCTAATTATCACAAACCCCAAAGCTCTCGCCACTGGAATCAATAATTTCAGCCCTGTGAGGCAGACATCTGTGTCGCAGTTTCAGCAATGTCTCGAGTATTTTGCAGCTACCATTTCTGCCTACACATTTCATTATATATTTAGTTATCACAAACCCCAAAGCTCTCACCGCTGGAGCCAATAATTTCAGCCCTGTGAGGCAGACATTTGTGTCGCAGTTTCAGCAGTGCCTCAAGTCTTTTCTGGTTACCATTTCTACCTGCACAATTCATTATTTATCTAATTATCACAAACCCCAAAGCTCTCACCCCTGGAGCCAATAATTTTAGCTCTGTGAGGCAGACATCTGTGTTGCAGTTTCAGGAGTGACTCAAGTCTTTTGCGGCTTCCATTTCTACCTGCACAATTCATCATATATCTAATTATCACAAAATACGTGTTATTCTTTTATGGTCACTTGGATGTTAGTACTATATTAGTGATGTTTTTACTGTGTATGAAGGCCCCACCTTGGAGGGATATGTGTGTAGTGTCAGGGATGATAGCCATTCTCTTCTCTCTAAACATTTCTCTCCCATAACCCATTTGTTTTCCTGTACTGTATTCCTTTGTTTATTTCCACCTGTCTTGTTCATGGTCGTCGCTCTCATTCCACCCATCCATACTGTCACCTGCTGATATCTTCTCACTAATTTTTTCCACCCCGTCATCACTTTGTATCTCTGCTTTCCACCCACCTTTTGCCTCTCTGTTCTAAAACCTCCACTCCCCTTAACCACCTGCATTTTCTTGTGTTATTTTTTTCATTTGCAGCTCACTGTCTTATCTCTGCTACTATTCAACAGGCTTTACACTTCCTCATACCAGATATTTTCTGTTTTGAGCAGTACTCCATTTACATACCTACCTTTTCAGCTCCTTTTCTTTTTCCTTCATATAGAACTTTTACTGATTGCTTTTTCTTCATCTTCTCTGCAGCTCATGGCTCAGTGTATCCCCACTCCATTTGCCCTCGCTACGGTCGGGCAATCTATCAATCTCCTCCTAAACCCAGGAAAACCATCGACACCACCCCAATCTAACTATTTTATTGACTGTATAGCTACACAATTCAGTACCCACTTTATCATCTCCATCACCTCATTACTTAACAACAATGTCAATTCCACACTTTCCTTACCACCTCCCTCCACCAACCGCAATACTCCTCCTTTCTCTCTTAATCCAATCCAAGCTAATTATATACAAAACCTCCTAACAAAAATAAAACCATGTACTCCTGCTGCAGATCAGTTACCGGGTGAATTTCTTAAACCTGCCACTAAATCTATCTCTTATCCCATATCTATTCTGATTACCAACTCTATCTCTGAACAGTATATCCCCCTTCTTTGGAAAATATCTCATGTCATACCCCTGCACAAAGGAGGCCCCTCTACTGACCTTTCCAATTACAGGCCCATAGCTATACTTTCTCCACTTGCCAAAATCTTAGAAAAATGCCTACATAAACAGACATTTGACCACCTCCTAACACATAACCATCTATCTTTTACACAGCATGGCTTCTTTCCCAAGCATAGTACCAATACCGCCCTATTAAGTTTCACCAACACTGTAAACCACCTCAAAAACAACAACAAACTTGTCGCTGCCACCTTCCTTGATATGTCAAAAGCCTTTGACACTGTACCCCATCAAATACTCCTAAACAAACTTGCCTCTCTTAATTTCAGCTCCAGTACCCTTCTGTGGTTCCACAGCTACCTGTCCAACTTTAAACAAACCACCATATGGGAACACAAACTATTACTCCTTTTGCCCATCTCTTTTTGTGTCCCACAATGATCTATCTTAGGCCCACTTCTGTTTACTATCTTTATTAATGACCTTTATACTGCAGCTCCACCTGCCTCCATTATTCAATATGCTGATGATGCATCCCTTATTTGCTCTGCCCCCTCCTTATATGAACTCCAAGTAAAATCTCAGCCTGCCTTCCATAACATTGAGAATTACCTCTCAGACCATGAACTTATTCTAAACCCTAACAAGGCCAAACTTATGGTATTTTCTAAATCCGCTAACAAAAACCAACTAAATCACCTCTCTCTCTTTACCTCTAATGGTACAAAAATTGAACTGGTCAAACATACAAAACTCCTTGGTGTTACCTTAGACTGCAATCTAAAATTTGACAAACATATCACTATAACAATCAAAAAAGTCAACACAAAATTAGGTGCACTCTACAGGGCTAAACCATTTCTTACTTACCATGCAAGAATAGCTACTGCCAGAACTCACTTACTTTCCACCCTCCTCTATTGTTCTCAAGTCTTCACAAACCTTCGTAAATCTGAATTGAACAACCTAGAAGTTTGTTGTAATAAAACTGTCAAATTTGCAGCTAATTTTCCCACAGATCTCACCACTGATTTGCCCTACAAAAACTAAACTGGATTGAACTGCCAAACTTACTAGCCTTACACCAGCTAATAGTAGCTCACTCTGTTATCCATAAGCCTGACTATTGCCCAGCCCTATCCAACCTCGTACAACCCCATGCTAATCTTACCTCACTCAGGTCAGCTGATAAAAGCTTGCTCACAGTTATCAAAACCCACAACGCTTTTGCTGATTCTCTATACAGCTCCTCCATAGAAAAAACTTGAAATTCCCTTCCCCAGCATCTACTATCTATATCCAATACACATAACTTCAAACAGCTCCTTACGAAGTATTTCCCCAGTCACTGGTTATGATCCTGTAACTCCCCTGGCTGAGCAAACACACTACCCTATGTCTGCCTTCTGCCTATTCTAACTTAATATTGACTTAATTTATTGTAGTGTCCTATTGAAGTCATACTTGGATTAGTAGATTGTTTTTCTTTGTTGTATCAGCTAGTATTCACTAGATCTTTACTGTACTATGTAATTATGTAAATTTCTTGGTAATCTTTTAGTATTATAACATGTAAAGCTGACTATAAATATCATAAGTTTTACTTTGGGAGCTTTTCTCCCTGGGTCTCCGCTGAAAATGGGCTTTGCTTTCTTGCCCAGTCGGACACTACCCGGTTACATAAATGTAACTAACTAAATAAATAAATAAATAACCTAGAGCAAACACTAGACTTGTATAGAATCAGAAAAAGCAGCAAGGTCTACAGACTAGTCAGGAAAACACACAATAAGCTTTTAGCCAGCAAACCCCAAGTCAGATAGGTTTGGTACAACACACTTCTGCCATAAGACTACAGTTACAAAACCCTCTTAATGTAAAAATGCTGGTTTTAGAGCTCAAGCAGACACAATGTAATTAAGTACTACTGTAGCAGTAGAAACATTTAGCTATGAAACTCTACTAAAGTGTGAAAAATGTAACACATAATGCATGATTCTTATGAAATATTGTAAAAAGAATCAGCAGATGTACAAAATAATATTTATTTTCATTCATTTAGCAGTGGGTGGCTTTAGATGCAGCAGGTTCTCTGTAACTCTTAGGAGAAGCAGCCAAACCAAGAGCAGCTCTGATGACTAGAGTATTCATTATATATAACAATTGCTAGAGTGTATGGACCACTGAAGTCAAGTGCTGATGACCTAGACGAATTCATACATTTCTTGCATGAAACACAGGATGGCAGAGTAATAGTGGCTGGGGACTTAAATTTCACAGAAACAGACTGGAATAATACTGATTCAACATTAGTAATGAAAACACCTACAACATAGGTTCAGGAACAATTGCTTCAGATTGCAAAAAAGCCTACCAAGGAACGTACTAGTTTGTGTTCCTGAAGAAATTACTGTTATTTCATGACAGGTTTTACCACTGCTGATGTGCAGTGATCACGGTGTTATAAAAGTTCAACTTATTGCTAGATAATCCGGCCAAACCGAAATCTAAATCAATACACAGAAGATTAATAACGGATTATATGGAAGCAAAGCAGTCACTATGCAAAACTAATTGGAGTGATCCGTTCAATGAAAAACTGCAGAAGGAATGTGAAAAGTTTTGAAAGAGAAATTGTTTGAAATCAAAATATCAGTATCCAGGCACACAATATGAGGTGGATATATTTCCATAAGTGCAAGACACTTGATTAGGGTGAAAGACAAAAATATAAGAAAAAGAAAAGAGCTATAACTGTGACTTTGAAAACTGAAATAAACAAGCTGGACAGACAGATACTGTGAGACAAGAGCAAGAAGAATTTGAAGAAAATTTATATGAAGATATTCAGTGTAATAGGAAACCATTTTATAAATACATATAATGTGGTAGGAGTAAAGACATGCAAATTGTATGTTCTGTGTAGATTCTATTCTCAGACACAGCTGATGACAGATATATTTACAATATCTTTTGTAAAGCAGTTTGGCTCCAAAAAGGGAGTGATAAATTGTCTTAGTAACATCCAGATAGATACAAAAATCAAACTGTGTTATTTTGAAAAACTAATTATGCAATCTGATTTGAAACAAAGCACAGGGAGGAGACAGAATAAGTAATAATGACCCAAGAACACTTCAACAAGAACTTACAGGACCATTATATCTATTATTAATTAGTTCATATAAATATTAGGATATTCATCTAGATTGGAGACATGTATCTGTTAAACCTGCCTCTAAGGGAAAGGGAAGCAGGATAAACTCAAAGTCATACAGACCACTAAGTTAACTTTCATGTTGTGGGAAAATAATGGAGACAGTAATGCTGGGTGAATTATTGTCAGAACTGGAAAGGTTGGGAATTGAAACCATATATCAGCTTGCATATATTGAAAATAAATCTATTAGCACCTGTAGCATGATATTCTATAACTATAAAATAAGATCTATGAATGTAAAATATGCTGTCATGTTATTTATATAGATTTAACTTCAGCATTTGACAGGGTCATAAACAAAACACTGATCTATAAATTAGAACAACTAGGTATTGATGTACTCTTGATAAGATGGACAGCTGCATGGCTTAAAACAGGACAAGGCAAGTATACAACAATCAGACAGGTGAAATTCTTGGTTGCAGTCAGGGTGTCTCACAGGGCTCAGTTCTAGACCCATACTTGCTTAGATTTTTGATCTTTTTCATCTGGGGTGCTCTACAGTCTGTATGCAGATGACCTTAAAATAGGTAAACTGATTACATGTGTTATAGACAGAGCATGTCTGCAAAAGAATTTGACTAAACTGACCATTTGGACAAAGGAGAAAACATGCTGATAAAAAACTAAGTATATGAGATTTGGGAGACATAAATTGAAAGATGAATTTTTAATATAGCATACAGTAATTGAAATTGTAGATGCATTTAAGGAACGCAGTATATGGATAGATCCAGCTTTGAGTTTTTCTAATCATAGCAGCCATCTGACTAATGATAGTTATAGAACTATAATTTTCATAAAAAGATTTATAATGTCTAGGAAATCAGAAGTGATGAAATTATTGTTAGTTATAATAGACCCAAACCATGAGTATGGAAACCTTATAAGAAAACTATCATGGTTAGACTTGAAAAGATCACAGTGGAAATGTATTAAGGACATCCATGGATATGAAAATTTAAAGTATGAAAGATGGAAATATCTGAGCTTGCAAAGTGCCTCATACAGATATTTAAGGGGATTATTTTGGTATGCAGGGCAATGCTTGGGATTATAGATTATAGACTCTACACAGCACAGTGATGCAGCAGTTAGCATTGTCACCTCACAGCAAGATGTTCTCTGGTTGGATTCTTGGTTGGAGCACCTTCTGTGTGGAGTCTGCATGTCCCATATGTGTTCGTGTGGGTTTCCTCTGGGTGCTCTGGTTTCATCCCACGTTCTAAGGACATGTGCCTGGACCATTTCTCCCAGGGCTTCCTCTGAAAATTGGCTCTGTCCCAGTCAGACTATCCTGGTAAAAAATGTTAAATAAATAATTATCAAAAAATAGTAGACAATTATCAGACAACCTATGTAAAAGATTCAATAGGAATGAGAAGTGTATTAACTGTATCTCAGAGAGTAGCTGATGCTTGTAATAGACTACCAAATTACATTAAAGCACTATTTAGTTTGCATATTATTATGAACAGCCAGGGCACTTACTATGGGAACAACTTTTTTGCTATATTGGCAGGATAGAAGGGCATTATTGCCCACGAGTGCAATATTTGTATGCATGTATGTATTTATACACACACACACACACACACACACACACACACACACACACACACACACACACACACACACACACATCTCTCTCTCTCTAGATATGTATATATATATATATATATATATATATATATATATATATATATATAGAGAGAGAGAGAGATAGGTATCAATATATATGTATGTATGTATTGCACTTACCTGCACTCGAATACTCCTTTAAGACTGAATGGGTGACCACCATGTTTTGACAGTGGTGACTTTTTCCTCCTAGAGTAAAGCTTTACTTGGCTGAGCAATTCAAATAAGGAGCCATGGACTTTTCTGAGGGAGAGTACATGGCTAATTAGCATTCTGAGTGATTGTATATATTATATTAATTAGCATTTGGCTTTGCCCTTGAGACGTCTGTCTGCACTGAGGCCTACATGATGCAGACCCCTTCCAAGTTAAGGTTTCCATGTCAAGCTAAGCCCTTCTGAATCCCAAGGAATGCTGGTGCAATCAAAAGATTTCTTTCTCACATTTGTTTTTACTGCATCATAGAAAGCATTTTATTGAACCATATTTTCTCTCCAAATTTGACATATCTTATTTGAACTTGCCATCTTTCCATTCACTCAGATTCAACAATTATTCCATTTTATTTTTCCAGTTAACCCACAAAATAACATTATTTCACATTTCACTGTTGTTAGCAGTATTAACTGGAATAGAATCACAGTCTCGTGGAAACAAGCCTTTAATTAATAGTTATAAAAAACAATGAATTCCTAAAGCAATACCTGTTGTATCCATTTTTTATCCATTTCATGATGATGAGAAACAGGAGTGTTCCCGGGATTCATTAAACTCTGTGCAGGAACAGTGCTATTCCTGCACAGAGTGAATTGTGTCCATATAGCATTTGCATTAACAGCAGAGCATTTTGTCACCTCACAATTACACGTTGCCCGTTTGATTCTCAGTTAGACCGTCTTCTTTGTGGCGACATACGTGAATGGGTGTTCCTTCATTGAAGGTTGTGCATTAGGCCCGGCAAGCCAGCATGTAAAAATCTACTGCCTATCATTAGCGGACCGGAGTTCCACTGTGGTGACCCCTAATCGGGAAAAGCCGAAAGACACAACAACAACCTTGCATATTCATGAAGGTGCGCTGCTGTTAAGGCTACATGGACACAAACACTACTGAGTGCAGGGGGTGTGTTTATGTAGTGCATGAAAACCTGACATGTTCCCCTGCACTCAGAAAGTGCCCTACAGCACTATGAAAACAACTTCAGTGTCCATGGACACTGAAAAGTAAGCTAAATATAGCAGGCACATCGCTCAACAATACAGATCATTATTGAATGTCCAGATCGGTATGGTAATGCACATGCTGGCATACCAACAAGTTATCATGTGTGTAAGAGCAACATTTAAAAAGTGTCCCTAGGTGGGGCCAGACTCCCCCATGTATAATGTAGTTTCCCAGATGTCCTGCCCTAAGAGGCTGAGAGGTATGTGCATACCCCTAAATTAAAAATCAAAATCAAATGCATTTGACATTTTTTTTTCCATTCCAAGTAAAGTTTAAGCATAGCTGAGTGGGTTTGCATGTCACGCCACTCTGCTCAGCATAGATGAAATATCCCAAAGGAGCTAAATAGAAATATACAGCTGAACTCCTCACTGCATGATTGCACAGTGGTTAGAGCTCCCACTTTGCATGCAGCCATTCATGGTTTGAGCCCCAGCACACTCTCTTCACTTTTTACATGGGAAAGCAGTATTAATATCATTATTTTTCAGTATTAATATCATTATTTTTTTACTAAATGAGGTAGTAAGTAATATCTAAAAACCAGGGGAGTGTAGCAGGTCCAAAAGTGAAGTGTGAGTGTATAAGAAATGTGAAACCTCCATGTAAACACAAGTGTCCCATACATTATAGTCACACACCAATGTAATGTAATGAAAGCACATAGGCGGATGTCATAGAAAGTAAACATATACAGTTAGTAATATGTCAGTAATGATGAATTAATCCACAATCCTGTTTGCTGGAATGTAAATTCTAAGCACTAATTAGCTTAGCTAAGTGGATCTGTGCACTATTAAGCAGTGCTCAGCATCTGCCCCTTTAAGCACTGCTCACCTTATCTGAGTGGGTTTGTGCATTGCTTAGCTTAGCTCAGCATATTCAAAATGGTCCAATGACGGAAAAGGGTGGGGATTAGGCCTCATTTAAACTATGAAGGTGGGAATACAGCCAGAACCTGTTATAGTCTGATCCTGTAGGAGCAATGGTAGGTGTAGGTGAGGGCTCGCTCTTCCGGGTGCAGCGCTGTGGCACTTTGGAGTCTAGGGTCATGGCTAGGCTCTTTGTCGAAAATTATGACAACAGACTCCTGCAGGGCCAGTACCAGGGCTCCCAGTACAAAGCAGAGGCCTGGGATTGTCTGGGATACTATCTCACTAGTGCTACTGGTATTCCCTGGACTGGTGAGTAGGTACAGCATCACTATGCTGACTTAAAGCATAGAAAGGGGGCCCTTCTGGATCAGTTGATCCTTGATGCCAGTAACAACCATGCTCCAGATGTTTGTAAGTATCACAGTTACATGTTCACCAAATTATAACCTGAGTATGTGATAGATAGGTATGCGTAATGTTTGTTTTCTACCTCTTCAGCTGCAGTGGAGAGGGCTAATAACATAGAGGCCCATGCAGACAGACTCGCATGGATGCGCCAATAGGCTGGTGAATACAGACTTATCTTGCAATATCTAGTGTCATAAAGCAGAAGTAGTAGTTTGTACTGTGTCCAATGAATAATAGACACGTTTGTCAGGCTAATGGCTATCTACAAGTTATTCACACAGAAATCTGCCATATATCCCCAATATAGAATGATACAACAAACCAGTGTGTTTACTCTGCTATGTTGTAATTGAAATAGAATGTGAACAGGTTATTCACTGCAAATATCACTTTGACAGTATGCATTAACTGAGCTTGACCTAAAAAACAGCTGGTATGTAAATGTGTAGATTGTGGAGATGAAGAACAAGAAAAATATGAGATATGAAATAAGTACTGCACTAAGACCTGAATCATGAATAGTAATTTGTAATTTATAATAGTGTGTCCCCAGCAGCATTGCCGTGTGCTAACGTATGCTTCACAGATAGTATAATTTAAAGCTTAAATACGCAGTACAGTAACTATCTGTCATGTACAAATGTCAGGAATACAAGGTAAGACTGTCTAACCTAGACAGTATTAGACAGGAATCAGTCAAACCAAATATAGTTCAGCAAGAAAAGAACACTGTCAGGGTAAGGTATCACCTCCCAAAAAAAGCACAAATCCAAAATCAGAAGATCAAACTAAATATAGTAGTTCACCAGTAGCACAGTGTGATGAGATATGCTTTGTGTTTCCTTCTTGTACAAACAGACACGGTTAAAATCCCAGGAGTGGCAGTAAGCTGTGTGCATATTTTCACTCCAGAATATGTGAATATGTGTAGAAACAGTCAGGTAGTGTTAACAGATATTACCTCCACAGGTCTTACAGGCAAGGAATTGTTTGTATTAGCTGTAAGAAGCATTTACTAATACACTGTGTACAACTGTTCCACTGTTCCACCCCATGCCTGGAAATGACAGCAGGAAAAGTACATACACCAAGCACTCTGCCCTATAAATGTCTCTCAAGTGTCTTGCTGTTATGGCTACTGGTCACCGCAGTACAGTAACTATCTGTCATGTATGAATCTCAGAATTACACAGTCAGACTGTCCAACCCAGAGAGCATTAGTGAGAAATCAGTCAAGCAAAAAACAGCAGTTCCCCAGTAGCTCAGTGTGATGGAGAATAGCATTGTTGTTCATTTTAACACACCCAGACAGGGTTCAAATCCAGGGAGTTGTTCTGAGATGTCTGCATATATACACAATATAAACCCTGAATATTTGTGGAAACAGTCAGAAAGTGTTAACAGATGTTTTTTTCCACAGCTCTTACAGGTAAAGAAATGTGTATAGTTGCTGTATGAAGGGTATACTAATACACCCAGATATTTGTAGAAGCATTCAGAAAGTGTTAACAGATATTTTCTCAACAGCTGTTACAGGTAGAGAAATGTGAATCCAGTGAAGTATGCCAGTAGCAAATACATACAACAGCAGTGCAGGGTACCCGTTCTTTGTCAGATATGTAACCCTAACATGTACAACCCCCCCTTTAGTAATGTACCCATAGTTGCCACAGTCTTCCCCATACCATTACAGGTCGACAGTTTAACATGTATGTATGTATGTGCTGCACAAGTTATGGGCCATAGGTAGCACCTTTCTCTCGACCTACAAGCATTACAATGGTTCAGATGTTATCTTCAAAATAGACAGCAAGCTGTACTCTGGGATAACAATTTGTCTTCCTTACTTCCTGTAAATATTGGAGTCCCCCAAGGCTCGATCTTAGGTCCACTTCTTTTTTCCATATTTATTAACGATCTCCACTTGAACATACCCCACGCCACTTGCATCCAATATGCAGATGACTCTACCTTAATCTGTACTACCAATAGTATACCCTCACCCAAACTGTATTCCAAAAAGTAGAAAACTGGTTCATGCAACATCGTCTTCTCCTGAATCCAAAGAAAACAAAACTACTACTTTTTACACCAACTCACAAGTCACCCACTCCATTCTTCTCTATAACCTCCAATAATGCTACTAATATAGCACCAGATACTACCACCCGCCTACTAGGTGTCACAATCGACAATCATCTTAACTTTGATGACCATATTAACTCCACCATAAAGACTGTTAACAAAAAACTTGGTACCCTCTACAGAATCAAACCCTTCCTTACACCCTCAGCCAGGCAAACTATCGCACAAACTCACCTCATTTCTACCCTTTTCTATGCCTCTGCTATATATACCAACCTTTCAAAAAACAACATCTCCAAACTATCTACCTGCTATAATAGTATTGCTAGATTCATCACATGCTCTCCCTTTAAAACCCACCACTGCCTTAACCTTAAACAACTAGGATGGTTAGAATTACAGAACCATATACTCTGTCAACAGTTACTTATGACACAAAAGATCCTATACCACCCTAACAATACCCCCATCCTCTCTAATCTGATCTCTCCATATAAAAACCTGGCTTCACTACGTTCTGCAAATAAACTACTTGTCTCCTTAACTAAATCAAACAACAAAGCTGGTGACTCTCTTTTCTCAAACACTATAGGAAAAAAATGGAATCAGCTCCCTCCTGAACTATCTACCCTAGCATCTGCTTCTCAATTCAAAAAGCAAATAAAAGAACATCTAAAAACTAAGTGGCTTTGTCCTTGTGCTAATCCAGACTGAAACTTGTATTTCACTCCTATTTCAACCCTACCCCTCCCTCTTACCTCCAAAACTTATTTCTCTCCTCTTGTTTTATTTTTAGTAATTTGATAGGATTTGGCAACTTTGTTCATTATGCAATTGCCCTGGTGCTGTCTAGTGCATTTGCTTGATTTTGTCTGGTCTAGCTTTTGCCTAAATGTTTTCTAGTCACTTTTTGTTAGTCCCATTTGCTTTTCTCATTTTACCTATGTTACTATGGTATTGTTGCTTTATTACTCTATTTTACTTATTTGCTTTTGTTATATTGTTATTCTTATGCTTGGAGCTTTTCTCCCTGGGCCTCTACTGAAAATGGACATGTATCCAGTTAGACTAGCCCGGTCAACAAATGTAAAATAAAAATAAAAAAAATAGATGTAAAGTGAGGGCAAACCTCTAGAGTATTGAGCAGTACTGTTGTAAAAAAATAGAAGCCTATGCAGTTGCTAATGGACTCTTCTTCTCTCCCCCCACCACTCATCTGCATAACTAATTATTATTCATATACTATGGGTATGTTTTTAAAGAACCTAATGTTGGGACATGTGTTCCATTATTGTGCATATAATTAGTTGGTTGCATGTTAACATACCTTGTTCAAATACCATTGTTGGTTGGCTGTTGCCATCATAGTTACTGGCATGCTGTTACAATGCTTACTGTTGTTCCAATTATATATGTGTCCTGTTTGCTATGAAACTGTTTCACAACTGTTGCTTTGGGTTAATTGGAACATACATGCATGCTGTTAAAGCTAATATTGAAATGTTTTGCTCATGACTAACCAATATATCTTGGAAAACCTCAACACCATAGCACATTTGGGAAGGCCAATCCCAGTGGATCCACCTGTCCTGCCCAATCTGGCCATGGCACTGGGCCCCAGCACATCTGGGACCCACCCTGGAACTTCATAATCTGCAGGCCCTCACTACCTTTGGGTGGAATTGCCTCAGGGGATGAGGCCCGTCCTCCCGCTTGGTGCAGGCGTGGAGATGAGCCTGTCATCTGCCATCAGTTCCAGGGTATGGTGCACAGTGTCATCCTCTATGAGTTGGGTGACTAGCTGCACCAGATGGAGGGATGCCTGGCGCACCTTGAGGATCAGGCTGCCCCATCCTGTTCAGCCCCCAGCACAGCCAGCTTTGGGGCTGTGAAGGTGCAGTGGTGACTGCCTGTGGGTGGAGATATCAGTCCAATTGTATACATATGGAGGCTCATAAGCCTCTGATTCCCAACCATCCACCCTGTCCAAGGTGTTTACCCTCCACATGTCATACACTGCCCCTGTCTGCACCCCAGATGTACCTAACATCATTCTCAAACATCCCACTTTCACCTTAAAAAGGGCATCTGTCCCAAAAAAAAAAATCGCTCCATACATAGCTGTCCATTTCACACACATGTCAACTGGACACATGTAATCTGGTCCAATTGGCTTTACAACACATTCCTGTTGTTCTCACCCCTCTCTCTGGAGTTTGAGTGTCCAAATTCACCTGCAAATTCTGTAAAAATGCACAGCTGTTGCTGTATAAGAAATGGACAGCTATGGACTTTACCTACACCCGTCTTGCACATCCGTAGCTACCTTTCATATTGGTTTTCCCTCTGCATGCCCCTTTTTTTACTACTTTCCTATCACCCCTTTTTCTTTTAAAGAAATTAGCGTGGGTGTAAACAGGAATTAGTTTCACTATGTGAAACCAAAATGGACTAACAGTGTTTTGGCATCGCTTAGCATCACGCAAACCAGCTTAAAGCCACTTTAATCACTCTGTCTCCATGGACCTCTGTTCTGCCCAGCAAGGAAATAGACAGCTGTGGCAGGTCTCAAACCCAGGACCCTATACACCATAGTCAAAGCAATCTACTACTACACCATTTGAGCTGTAGGAATTTCTGTTGCTTTTTCAAACATATCATACAATAGAGGCATTCAACATTAGGGAAAAAGGTCTGTGGAATCAGTCATGTTTTGTATATATAAATATGCACATATAAATATATATATATATATATATATATATATATATATATATATATATATATATGTATGCGGTTATACATATATATGAAAAAAGTACATACATAATATATATATATATATATATATATATATATATATATATATATATATATGTGAACACTTTAGAATCTCGAACTTTAGAAAACTTTAATTTCATATGGATGAGAACATATGATCGAGTTTTCAAAATCTCAAAATTCTAAAGTGATAAAAAGAAACATTTTAATCTAATTAAATATAACGTTTCTGCAGGGGAGCAAGCCTCCCTGCACCCTCCCTACATAAATATACCACCTCTGTGATCGTACTATAGTGCGGGAAACATGAAATCTCCCATTCTGCGCTTCTACATACAGAGCGGTACGGAAGATTTCCCTTTTCCCCACTGTAACGCAATCTTGGAGTTGGTATATTTAAATAGGGGGGTGTGGGGGTGAAGGGCATCTTGCCCACCCCCTGCACAAATGATGTTTTTGAGTTTTTTTTTTATTTCACTTCGGAATTTCAAGTTTCTGAAAATTCAGTGATATGGTTTCGACCATAAGAAGTTCGAGTTTTCAGGAATTCTGAAGAGAATCCAAATATATATATATATATATATATATATAAATATATATATATAAAATAAAATATATATATATATATATATATATATATATACCTTCTCCTTTCAGCTTTTTCCCAGTTAGGGGTCGCCACAGCGGATCACCTGTCTGCTTATGATTGGCAGTGGAGTTTTATGGTGACGGGTTGCCAGCCCGGCCCCAACCTTCCACAGAAGGCACACACATGCACATTCTCACGCCTAGGGCCAATTTAGAATGTCCAATCCACCTACAGCATGTCTTTGGGATGTATTTAGATATATATCTATATATATATATATATATATATATATATATATATATATATATATACATATATATGTATATATATATCCGCAGTGAAAACCAAACAGTGCTGGCAAGAGTTACCTCCAACAACAATGAAATAAACAGTAAAAAACAAAGCAGGAGGTAGCAGCCACGGCTATGTAGAATAACAGCTTTATTGGCTCACCTCTTTTACATTCCATTCCAAAAACATTACCACAGCATTGTATATACCAAATAAATTTACCAATAAAGCTGTTATTCTACATAGCCGTGACTGCTAACTCCTGCTTTGTTTTTTACTATATATATTTTATATATACATACATATATATATATATATATATATATATATATATAAATAAATATATATATATATATATTTATATATATATATATATATATATGGATCTACCTGACTACATCGACACGTCATAACACCGACAACAACTTCACCGACACCACATAATCGACAGTTCACAAACACGACACCTCATACACCCGACACATCATAACAACAAACAAAACAAATCCCCTGTCCAAAACCCACACACACAACACAAGCACACCAAAATCCTTACAAACCAACACTAACCCTTACATACACAACTATCTACAACCCTAACCGAAAACCTAACCCTAAGGTCCGTCACTATCGCACACTCACCTAACCCGCGCCCTAACCCTAACTCACTTAACCCACCCCTAACCCAAAAAATATCACTACTGCACCCTTACCTAACCCGCGCCCTAACCCTAACTCACTTATCCCACCCCTATCCCTACAGACCGTCAACATTGCACGCTTACCTTACTTGCACCCTTACCTAACCCGCGCCCTAACCCTAACTCACTTATCCCACCCCTATCCCTACAGACCGTCAACATCGCACACTTACCTTACTCGCACCCTAACGGCCGTCACTACCGCATACTTACACATCCTTTCCTCATCTCAGTGTTCTCAGCATCGGTGTTTTCCTCCGTCGGTCTTCTGCCTTGTCGATCTTCTGAGTCGTTGTCGGTGTTATGACGTGTCGATGTAGTCAGGTAGATCCATATATATATATATATTTATATATATATATATATATATATATATATATATATATATATATATATATATATGTATGTATATAACATGCAGTGCAGTCATACCTCAGAATCATAACTCCCAACCTCTTAGTGCAGAAAATCTGGACAAAGACCATCAAAATGGAGGGACAATGGGCCACAAATAAGGACATATTTTAAATACCCCCTTATAAACTTATAAAGATGCTAAAGTAACAGGGTTTGTTTCAGCATGCATCTTCTGAAAGATATGAGGTCTGAAACAGAAATTTATATGTCATTATTTATCAACATAACTCCTCAGATTATCACAGTGATTTACTGGACACATACAAATAATTAGTGGAACAGACCAAAAATATGAGCCAAACATCTGGATATCCTTTGGTATGCCTGGCAGTTGAAAGATATGCTCAGAACCCCTTAGTGCAATGAATCCAGATCAAGCCTGACAAAGTGGGGGGACAAAGGCATGATAATAGGGACACATCTGAAATACGTGAGTAGATAATCTGAGAAAGGTGGTGCAGAACTGCCATCTTTTCTAATGTATATTGCCTGAAATATCACAAGTCTGACACTCAATTGTTTCTCATAAGTTAGTGACCTCAGTCCTCACATCATCCCACTGATTTGTCAGAAATACACAACAGTTATAGGGACCAGGCAAAAGACCTGAACCACACAACTGGACATCTTGCAAATATCTGGACATAACATAACATTAGGGAAACTACACTGAACTGCCAAGCATGTCACCAAGCACTTCCCAAACTACAGTCAGGCCAACACAACCCCACCCCAAATCAGTTCTGTGGATTTACACATCCATTTGAAAATATAACAGGCACTACAGGGATGTAACAGTAGTGGAAAACAGACACTGGTGTGAAAGTGCATACCCACAACCAATTGCACCACAGTCACAGTGACAAACCAATAAGCATTCTGAACACTACAGTATAACGACTGTGTGAGCAACAATATCCTGTTTGCCATTCACACATTATCCCTACATATACTGACCCAAGTCACAGTGTAGTGGGAATCTTGAGGTGTTACGGGACATGTCACAGTCTCCCCATAAAAGCATATACAACCAAGAGACCATCAGGAAGTGGAGCAGCATTCACAGTCAGATAGAAAGGGCCTACGACACTCACATGTACCCCCTCCTTACACAGCCCAACTAACATTTACACACTACACTGATACACAGTCCTAACAGTCTAACAATGGTCAGGCATATGCAGACAACTCAACTGTACAGATTCCCACAGAATGTCCAGGTTTTGACCGCATATCTATGGCCTCTTCCTCGAAACATGTCTGGGAGTCTGCAACATCACTGGGGTGATAGCAGGAATGAAGGCACTAAATAATGATGTAACATACCTCTGAACCTTTGAGTGCATGACATCTGGACAAAGCCTGACATAATTGGGGGACAGAGGTCCAAACAAGGGCATATTGGAAATACTGCTGTCATAAACTGAGAAAGTTGCTGGTGTTGCAGTGTTTTTTGTAACATACTTTTTCTGAGGGAAATAAAGTCAGAAACACAAATGGATGTTAGCATTTATTGACTGCAATCCCCAGAGTATCCTACTGATTTGCCAAGGACAAAAACTGTCTGGGGAATGGATCAAACATAACATGCAAACCTCTGGCTATTTTGCAGATTGCCCTACAGGTGAGAGTTATATCATCCACATAACACTGTCAGACTTGAAATCACACTGAAAATGCATGTCCAGACAAACCCTGTTAAACTATCATTATTGCAACTGTATAACAGCAATACTCACATTCTGTCCCTATGTCTGGAACCTTCTCCCCCACTTAGTTGGGCTGTCTCCCCAAGCCTTGTTGTAAGAGGGATTCCCACCTAACCTCTGTGATGCTGTAGCTCGCACACCTCCATGATGTCCTCCTTACAGACAAGGAATAGGGGCAATGTCCACATGAAGTACTCAACAATAGGAGTGTGTTGCCATGCCATTGGGTATTGGAATAACAACACAGCTGTTTTGCATGCAATTAGCAAGTGGGGAACACCAATTGGTGCACAGGCCATTATCTGCTCATGAGCATTACCTACAAAAGGCAAGCTTCTGCCTATGCAAAACTGATGTAAACCTCTACATAAGTAGACAGAGAGAGAGAGAGAGTGAGAGAGTGAAAGAGAAAGAAAGACCACAAAACAAACCGAACAAAACCAAAACACAACTATTCAGGACTACTTGGAAAAAAAACAGGTATTTGAAACAAGTAAGAATGTAATGGAATGCAGTAGGGGTATGTAATAATGGGAAATAGGAAGTTAAAAATATGTCTCAACAAGACTTGCTGTGCTGATATATTGCTGAAAAGCACCTATGGCCATAGCATCCAGCTGTGTCTACAGTGACATAGATCACAACTCAGGCCCCTGAGTCACCCCAGGAAAGGACAGCTCACATATGACTACTACTGGAGTGTCTGTGGAACAATACTGACTGTGACACTGCTAGGCCAGCTACTGGGATGTTGTACATATCCGTATGTTACTTGTGAACATAACTATGCTACACATTTGTGTTACAAATCTAAGAGACCTGTACAGGGTATGTGCAAAGTAAACCACTGTCGCAGAAGTGTGTGTTGAACTGCATGTGATATACAGAGCTCGTACTATTCAACTGTACAGTGTCCTGCTGCACAATAACCACATGTGTGCCTAATATTCATAGTCATTTACACATAGAGGTGTGTTATATCTGGCAAACCATTGGCAAATCTGTGAACATTGACATCAGAACATAATAGCATACTTATGAATGTCGGACATCCTCCAGGGTATTTCTGAGAATGCAAAGCCTACTGTGCTATCAACTGACTTAAGTATGTTACAGCAATAGTAATACAGTGTCAATATTTTTGGGCCTTTGCCCCCCATTTATGTGTGCCATCGTTCAGATGTCCAGCTTTAACAAGTTGAGAGATATGACTGAGCAGCAAGAGTGTAACTACAGTGTGCCATACTGAGATAGAACAGAAATGTATATCAGATATCACCTGTGCACATGTATGTATAAGTAGGTTTAGCTGGAAGCCAGAAAATAACAGACATGAGTTGCGAACAGTCAGGTAAATAAGCTGTACATGTACACTTGTGTAATATGAGTGTTAGTGCATCCAACAGACATATATGTCGACAGCTATTCATTGTTGCATTGCCCTGACACAGAAATGGGTAAAACAATAAGCATGATTATCAGGTTAAAATTGGAGAAGTGTCCACCTGTGTTATGACCTCATGTCCATGCCTACTACAAACAGGTATAGGAGCACCTACATAGCTGTATGGTCTCAGCAATACCTGACGTGTAAAACCTGCCTCCACCAAGGTAGGCCAATCCCCTTCGGTGGACAGCAGCAATACACAAACCATGTAATAGGTTGCTATATTAGCTGTACAGGGCCAAGTAGGTGCAGGCACCAACTTGAAAGTATGTCCGCCTTTGTCTGAACAAGCATATAAGGTCACATGTGAAACATGATAAGGCTAACTATGCGTACAGATTGGACGCATCCACTCTACCAAGACTAATCACAAGGCCGTCCTCACATATATCTTTAGTCTCAGAGGCAACAACCCAACTTACCCTGTACTGGTGGTCAGTCACATCACATACATGCATGCTATAGCTATAGCCAATCCACTGCAGACAGGTTAAGTGGAAACATCACCCCACATCCCCCTATCAGTACAAGTGGATATGCACAGCACCCACATCCCTCTCCTCATCATCAGGGAGCAGGTCCATAATGTCTATTGAAAGGCAACAGAATTAGGTTTCCATGAGACCTGATAACATCCATGCCTGCATCCTACATGAACTTAGGCATGTGCTCCCAGCTCCATTACACACTGTAGTCAAACAAAGGCTAAGCACCATCCACACCCCATCAGCATAGAAGATGGCCACTGTCATCCCTCTACACAGAAGTGAATGATGAAGAGAAGATTATGCAAGTTACTGGCCCTCATTGGGGGGGACATGGCACATAAGGACCAGGAGTGCAATGCACCCTGATACTGTGCTGATAGCTGACAGGGGTATGATGTAGTTGTGAGTGTTGGCTACTGCTAGACAATGTGGATGTGCAGGTTCTGTAAATACCATTGACAAATGTATGAGGTCTGTGATGTGTTTCCCTTTTTATGTCTTCCAGGTGCAATGCATTGCGCCAGGAATCCTGCATACACGGAGGTTGAAACTGCAATAATAACTGACCACATCATCCAGCACTACAGTTTATTGTTCAGCAGGAGCCAAAAGCATCTGCAGGAGCGGACCACCTTGTGGAATGACCTTGTCCACGGGGTAAACAATGTCAGCCTGCACGCACGAACATACGAGCAGGTCCGGCATTGTGTGACTGACCTAATACACCATGCCCAGCGAAAGGCTGCTGCAGTGGCCAGGGACCGCACAGCCACAGTTGGGGATCCTGCCATGCAGGCCCCACTTACACACACCAAGGAGTTCCTTGCCAACCTTGGGGCACCCACCCCAACATCAGAGTCCAGACACTCACATTGTAGAGGTGGTTGGCACCCAGACAATGGGAGAGAATTGTGCAGGTAAGGCCCCAGTGGAGATCAGTGAACTAGTGTAGCAGCCAACTGGCATCCGTAGAGTATCTAAATGCAAATGTCAAGTCAGAAATCAGTTGTGTTTGGGTTTTGTGATGCACAGACGTGCACATCTATGGTGAAGAACAGCAAATTGTGTAGTATTGGAACTTGTACCATAAATGTGCAGAAAAGCTGCATTCATCTTGTACCAATGCCACAGGTGAGTCTGCTGACAATACCTCTCTCCCACAATTACATATGTCCCTCCGGTCTGGATGTGGGGCAGCAGCCTGAATCTGGAGAGTCTGGAATGGTCCTGTTGTGGTTTGCCAAAACCCAAGGCATGTTAAGGGCATGCATTTTACTATGCACACAACTGTCACTCCTAGCCATATTGTATTATGTGCATGTTCACTTGTGGTGGAGTTAACTGCATTGCATCACAGTAGTCGCCACAGAGACCAATATGCAGGAGATGCAACATTTCCATAGCATACCTCACAACCTGCTAGTTAACAAATCTGGATAGAGACTGAAAAAAAAGGGGGGATAAAGGCCCATAAATAGGGACATATTTGAAATATTACTCTTATACAGTGGATATAAAAAGTGTACACACACCTGTTAAGATGCTATGTGTTTGTGATATAAAAAATGAGACCACAATATTTCATTCCACACCTTTTCCCACCTTTAATGTGACCTATAACCTGAACAATTGCTTTGAAAAACAAACAAATCTGTCAGGGGACCAAATATGACGGATACAAAACTTACAATATCCTGGATGCATACGTGTGAACACCCGCCAACTAATACTTTGTTGGAGCAGCTTGTGATTTACTTACAACATTCAGACTGCTTGGGTACACATCTGCCATCAAGTAAAGAGACTCTGAGTAACACTAAATAATGGTCTGCTCTCCTAGTAGGATATTCCTGACATTTACTCAGTTGCCTGCTACAGCAAAAGCAATGGTTTGCAGAGAGCTTACAAAGCATCAAAACATTACTACAGCATTTCATATACCATGGAACACAGTGAAGACAGTCATCAAAAGGTGGAGTAAATATGGGACAACAGTGATGTTGCAAAAAATGGACGTCCCCCAAAACCGATGAAAAGACATGACAAACACTAGTCAGGGAGGCTGCCAGGAGACATACAGCAACACTGAAGGAGTTGCAGGAATCTCTGGCAAGTACTGGTTGTGTACTACATGAGACAAAACATCCCGTATTCTCCATAAGACTGGCCTATGGGGTAGGGTTAGAAGATGGAAGCATTTTCCCACACAGCAGCACATTTTCTGGCATTGAGCTTAAGTCCAGGGTTCTGACAATAGTCGTAGGTCTTAGTGAGGCCTTTCTGCAGGATGTCAACATCACTTGGGGAGGTAATAATAGCACCCACCTTGCAGTCATCTGCAAACATTGTCACCCAGAGTCCCTTCATGTTGGGCTGGACTTCAGAGGCATAAATACCGAACATGAGGGTACCCAGGACCAGACCCTGTGGTACTCCACTTGCGACTGGTCAGCAGTCTGACATGGAGTCTGGAGTCCGCTGCTTTCACACTGTGGGTTCAATCTGTGAGCCAGTTTGCAACCCTCCTAGTGATATAGGGGTTGATGCCTAGCTGAGTGTGTCTGTCTGTGATTCCTGAGTGGTGAATGGTATCAAAGGATTAGAAGCCTCACCTATCCTGCTATTTATTCCTTACTGTTACATAGTTATTTCACATGACACAGAGCTTATAAAGATGCAGAGTGTCTACAGCTACCTCTACAATGGATGACAATAGTGAGCCTTGTAATGTGGATAATGGGATGTGTACTGGGTGGACCACAACAAAGAAATTGCAAAACCTACCCCCAAATAGATACGGTTCCTGCCCAAACACATACAGGATTCTGTTCTTGCACACACATATTTGCCTGAATTGAGATCAGAACCCCTACCTATCTAGTAATTGCTACTACAGTGTTATGCATTTATCACACATGCCACAAAGCTTATAGGGGGAAGGGTATCCCAAGGTACTTCTAGGGTGAGAAACATCACCAGCCCTTGTAAAGCATGGCAGTGGGAGATGTACTTGATGACAAAAGCCACAAAATACTTTAACCCACAGATATACACACTTACAAACACAAATACACTCACACACACATTTGCCAGGACTGCAATTAAAACTCCTACCTAATTAGTTATTCATATTGTAGTGTTAT